>NW_027660506.1:10000-90989 GCF_963280865.1 Gymnoscopelus braueri | reverse complement strand
GTCCCTTTGACACTCTCACGTTTCTTGGTGAGACGTTAGTGTAGAACCGTTGACATGTTTACATAAAAGGGCACGTTATCTACAAGATTCATCTACCAGCCGTCAGCACCCGTTACTCAACTTGGGTCTCTGAGACCACAGCACATCCTGAAGCCGTACATCTGTCTGTCAGACAGGCCACAGTGGTGGAAAGTAACTAAGTACATTTACTTAAGTACAGTACTTAAGTAAATGTACTTAGTTACTTTCCACCACTGCCTCCTGGGAGGAATCAATTGGCATAACGACTAAATTGGGGAGAAAAATGGGTAGAAAGCACGATAAACGAAAAACGATTAGTGTGAGTTTTGGACAAGATCTGTAGTAGTAGCAAAAAGTGTGTTTTGAAGAAAATGCAAAATGCCGTAAAATCTGCCATTTAGGATGCCCTCAGTGGTTCCTCTTAGGGTTGGGTATTGCCTACAACCTCATAATACAATAAGTATCACGATATAGAGGTCACAATATGATATTGTATGTATTGCGATACATGTTGATTTAGAAAAATAACCATGTCCTACATCATTTTCTACAACAACTGTTCTTTATAGAAGAGCTGACCCGAACACCTACGTCGCACTGCTGTTCCGTCCGCTAATATTTTTAACTCAAATATTTGCTTCTGGGGGGTCCCTGGAACAACATATTTGGAGATGGGGGTCCGTGGCCAAATACATATCCTTTTGGGGCCCCTGACATGAAAAAGTTTGAGAACCACTGATTATAGCAACATGAGTTTTTTTTTAAACTGTTAGGATTTAGAAGACATTTGTAGAATCCCCCAGAAGCAAAGACTTGAGCTAAAAATGTTCGCTTTGAATATTTATTCAAAGATTTGCACAAATTCTCACGATCTACAAGCTCAGTCAAAGTATGGAATATGGTTAAAGTGGTTAAAATCTAAAATGACAGATGCTTTCCCGGTCTTAATGGGTTAAAAGAAATAGCAGTACCTTAAAATGTATTCTAAAATGGATAGGGAGCCAGTGAAGGGCAGCTAAAACAGGGGTTATAATGTTGTGGTCATATTTCTTTGTGCCGGTAAGGAGATGAGCAACTGTCATTTTGCACCAGCTGCAAGCACCTAATCAGTGGTATAAGTAACATTTACTCAAGTACAATTTTGAGGTACTGTATGGGTTAGCGCCCCAGCCTGTGTCTTCCGTGAGGAAGGAGCCCAACAAACCCACGCTGAGGCCTTTAGGAGGGCCATTCAAGCAAACCGCAAGTGGAGCTAATACCATTAGACGGCCCAATCTAGTGGTATCGGCCCAAGGAACCATCACGCCAGAAGGAAATGTTTGGATCGGGATGGTGCAGAGGATCTGGTACAGCGCTCAGGTCCTGGACCTGGTGAGACGAAGGAGGAGCCCGGCCAGGAGGCCACCCACAGAGCCTAGTCCCTCCACGTGCCAGAGCCTCCCCCGAGTTCCGGCAGAGTACTTCCGGAGAAGCGGACTGAGTGGCCCTGTCTTTCCCTATAGGACTGACCGTGGGTAGCTACCTGGGACGTAAGTTGGGGCTTGATCAACCCTGGCTGGGTCACCTGGGCGAGGGTGTATGTTGCGAGACCCGAAACACCCTATGACCCCAGGCTACGACACTGATGATACGTCCCAGGTGCATCCATGTGATGTATTCTTTATAGTAGATTTGGATTATTATTACAAAACATACACTAACCACTTCAGCCCTATATATATTTCGGCCATTTGAAAATAGCCGATCTACAAGCTCACAATGCGTCGCGATGCCAGATTTCTTTATACATTTTGAACTTGTGAAATGGGACATTGTGCACATGAGTACTTTACTTTTGGTACTTTATGTTGGATACTTTTGTACTTTTACTCATGTCAATTTTGAACTCTGGACTTTTACTTGCAACAGAGTATTTCTACATTGCAGTATTGATACTTTTACTTAAGTAAAACATTGGAGTACTTTTTCCAGCACTGCACCTAATAGAAGACTGATCAATGCCGGTACATAGAGGGAATTGCAGTATAGTCCAATCTGGAGGAAACAAAGGTATGATTAATTGCCATCTCCAGTTGTGTGGGTGGAAGATAGATAATAAGGTTTAACCTTGGCGAGGAGACGTAACCGGAGAAAACTGTTTTTTACAACAGAACCGATCTGTGCTGTGGAAAATAACCCCAAGGTTTCTTATTCTTTTACAGAAGAGCAAAATAATGAAGGCTGCCGAGGGTGCTGGGGGATGTGTGAATAATGTTTTGGCCAAATATGATTGCTTCCGTTTTATTTCATCATTGGGGTTGAGAAAGATCCTGTTCATCCAGGTCTTTATGTCATCCAAACTGTCTAAACCAGGGGTCTTCAACGTTTTTCGGGGTATTAAAATTAAAATTACCCCAAGGTATTAAATAGGCTTAAATCATCACTGACTGTTGTCAATTGTCTGGGGGTCCCGACCCACAGGTTGAGAACCACTGGATTAATTGATTGAATACTCTATTAACAGTTTGCAAATAAATAGTACAGTGGTACGATTATACAATATGATGCTAAAAGGATAACACAAAAAGCCCTATGGGGGAGTTTCCATTGCGGTCCTGTGTATTCAATTCATCAAGACATTTAAAGAGACATACAATAATATACAAGACATCATCAACATTAGTAGCAATAAACATGTACATGTACAGTAAACAATGGGAGGGGGGGGGGGGGGGTCATTTATATGGTGTTAAGCTTAGAAGACTTTTCTAGGACTCATTGCAGACAGGTGCTCTTTTATAGCAGTTTTGAAGGAAGGTAAGGACTCAGAGTCACACTTGGTGGAAAGTAACTAAGTAAATGTACTCAAGTACACAATTTGATGGTACTTTTACTTTACTGGAGTATTTCTAATGTTCAGTACTTTTACTTCTACTCCACTACATCTCAGAGGCAAATGTTACATTAACCACTTCAGCCAATATCAATTTCGGCCATTTGAAAATGGCAGATCTACAAGCTCACAAGCTTGTAGATCTGCTATTTTCAAACGTTTTTTTATACATTTTTGAAAACTTGTGAAAGGGGACATTCTGCATAATGAGTAGTACTTTCTACTTTTGGTACTTTAAGTACATCTTGATACCAATACTTTTTGTACTTTTACTCAAGTGAATTTAGAATTCCGGACTATTACTTGTATAGTAGAGTATTTCTACATTTCAGTGTTGATACTTTAACTTTTTAAGTAAACAATGTGAGTACTTTTTCCACCACTGTTATTATTATTATTATTTCATACCTTTTGATATCGATGTCTATTAGATCTCAGATGGACCTTGAAGGAGGCGATAGAGGGACAGTCCACAAGACAGATCTGACAGAAAGAAAAAAACATAAACAACGCTCCACATCAGAGCAATAATAGATAGATAGATATAGATATAGATAGATAGTATTAGCTATAATACTAGTCCTACTGGAAAACAGCACAGTACAGTCACATATAAAACAGGGGTCTTCAACAGGGGGTCCGGGACCCCTAGGGGGTCCTCAGAGTTACTACAGGGGGTCCGCCAAATCTTTGTGTGATATTTCTTTTTTTTAATATATTTTCTTCTTTTTTCTTAACACTTGAACCCTAGCATCCCCTTTTCTGAGGAGAACTAAAAACCAAAAATAGCCTAAAAAACAAAAATATCAGATCTACAAGCTCTCAACGCCTCGCAGCGCGAGCCGTTGAGAGCTTGTAGATCTGCTATTTTTGGCAAAGAGGCTATAGGTGTAGAGGGAAAAAGAGCAGACTATGTTAAAAAAAGAACTTATCTAATCTGAAACACAATTTTATAGAGTAGGGGGTCCCTGCTTTATCTCTCTCTCAGCTAGGGGGTCCTTGGTCTGAAAAGGTTGAAGACCCCTGATTTAAAACATTTTGACACGAGAAAAAAACTAAACAAAAAACCTGACAAGTGTATTAGTTAATGTTTCCCTACCTGACAGACTGAGAACAGTCCTGGAGGAGACATCATGCTGAAAGTAATACTTTATAATCTAAACAGATCCGACCAAAGCTGATCAGAGGAAACTCTTCATTCCTGCATCATGATGACTCATGGAGAGATAACGGTCCGTGTGTGTCTGATAATAAGCTTATTATAATATAAACCTATAGGCCTAATGCCAGTGATAAGTCACTTATTGGTTTGTTTTGCGCCGCAAACGGACCACCAATGATGCCATGTCTGTCTGTTGTGGTTCATGGGTTTTAAACAATGACTGAACGCATGGGAGGGGAGGGATCGGTCATAGAGGCGGTGCCGGCGGCCTCCTAACCCCTCCCCAAACCCCTCCCCAAACCCCTCCCCAAAACCCTCCCCAAAACAAAATACACATGGGCCAGTGGTTCTCAACCTGTGGGTCGGGACCCTCCAGGTCCCCACACGGCCACTTGGGGGGGCCCGGAGGGGGGGGGGGTGCCCAGATGACAGTGAGGTGACATTTTAAGGATTTTTAAGACCTTTTTAAAACTTAAAAAAAAGAAAGACAGAAAAGAAAAAGAGCATTACTGCGTCAAAAGTAATCAACAAACTATATAAAAACTGGTCAAACATTGGCCAAATTGTGACTGAGGCAAAATTGTGAAAATAGCAGATCTACAAGCTCACAATGCCTGGCAATGCCTAATCAAATGTGATTATTTTGGGGGGTCCACAGTTCAAATATGATTATTTTGGGGGGTCCCCAGTTCAAATATTATTTTGGGGGGTCCCCAGTTCAAATATTATATTGGGGGGGTCCCCAGTTCAAATATTATTTTGGGGGGTCCCCAGTTCAAATATTATATTGGCGGGGTCCCCTGTTCAAATATTATTTTGGGGGGTCCCCAGTTCAAATATTATATTGGCGGGGTCCCCTGTTCAAATATTATTTTGGGGGGTCCCCAGTTCAAATATTATATTGGCGGGGTCCCCTGTTCAAATATTATTTTGGGGGGTCCCCTGTTCAAATATTATATTGGCGGGGTCCCCTGTTCAAATATTATTTTGGGGGGTCCCCTGTTCAAATATTATTTTGGGGGGTCCCCTGTTCAAATATTATTTTGGGGGGTCCCCAGTTCAAATATTATATTGGCGGGGTCCCCTGTTCAAATATTATTTTGGGGGGTTGTGGCCTGAAAAGGTTGAAAACCACTGACATACTGTAGGCTACTGTGGAGAATGGAGATGATAGGTTTCATGACAAGAAGTTAATACCCTGATGTTAGAAGTGGAATCAACAACCCAGATTAAATGCTCTCTAAAGTATCATCTGTGTGGATCATTTGTAGGCTATATCAGGGGTTCCCAAAGTTGGGGTCGCGACCAGACTGACGGTGGGGTCGCAAAATTATTTTATTTTAATTTAAATTCAACAGAATGGATGAAATACAACCTAAAATGATTACAAATAGTACATTTTACCATTTTAATACTTTTTAAATGCGCACCGAACGTGCAAGTTTATGTGCATAAATTACCTCCAGGTTTGGGTGGGGTCGCGAGTCAATGGCCCCCTTATTTTGGGGTCGCAGGCTGAAAAGTTTGGGAACCCATGGGCTATATACTTCGACAGGCTATTGCACGCTTTACAAAGAAGTGATGCTTGTGAAAAATTATTTAGGCTGGGATTATTTGGCATTATTATTATGCCAAATTATTTATTTACAAATAAATAAATACTATTTTATTTTTTTAAAACATTTTTAAATAAAATAAAATCTTTGTTTTGTAAAGATACAAATGTGTAAATAATAATGTATACATACATACATACATTCTCATGAAATGTAAAAGTAAATCTGCAATAGGCTCTATGCACAGCAGCCAAAGAAATTGGGCCTCTTCCTTCCTTCCTTCCTTCACAGGTGTTAGGCCTACCAATGATACTAATGAAGCCTCTGTTCCATCAGGGTCAGGGTGGGTGCAGATATTGTGCATGTTGGCTCACTGGAAACACTCTGCTACACCAGTGGGTCTCAAAGTGGGGTCCAGGGACCCTATGGTTCATTGAGGGGGTTCCAAATGGACCCTTACAGGTGTGTAACTCTGAGAGTGTACAAATGTCCACATTTGTACACTCTCAGAGTAATAGGGGTCCTTGAGATGTAAAGGTTTGAGAACCACTGTGCTACACTAAATGGAACAGAGCCTTCATTAGTATCATTGGTAACACCTGTGAGGGAAGTAAGGAAGAGGACCAATTTCTTTCCACAATATGGTTGCTGTGCATTGAGTCTATTCTGCATCATGTTACCAACAACAGCATTCGTTGTTTGCCCTACGAAAAGCCTACAGGTGGCTGTAATTCGAAACTGGCCCCTGTAAAAGTCAAAACCTAGTTCACACTCATTTAAGATTTCCACATAAATGTGCCAATGTCTTTGGCAATGACCTCCACTAGGTGGCAGTGTTGTTCCAGTTAGATAATAAAAGTAACTCTTTGAGTCTAGACTAGAGGCCATGAGGTCAGTGAAATGTTTGTTCAGCACAAGATCAGCCTCGACTTTTCCTAATAAGATTAAGTGCATCGCTTGTAAGTTCATTTTGTCTCATTGTGCTCTTCATTTGGTTAAAAATACATGGATGTCAAGTCATGATGTTTGTATTAATAATGTTAAAATGCTAAGAAATGTGATATCCTAGTTTGATTACCTGTATTATTGGGTAATGCTAATTCAAGGCAAGCATAGATACATTACATGTTTAATATTGACATACTTGATTCAGTACATGCTGACTGTACTTTGAGGTATGGAGAACAGTGTTTTACTGTACATTTTCTGTTTCTGATGTTAAAACAGAGCAAAAGAAGGAGCAAGGTCATCCTTTCTTCATGTCACACCCACCTTGCCAAGAATCCGTTCACCAACCATGTCACTCAACAGCAGGTCTGCCAGGCTGCCAACCCTCCTGGATCCTGCAGGAGTCTCCTGAATGTCGACCACATCCCCTTCTGGACTCCTGGATCGTCATTTCTCCTGGATTTGGTATCAAACTCCCCAAATTCACCAGAACACAGAAAATTACATCAATGCTAAAACAAATCGGGGGGACGACCCCCAAACCCCCTGTTTGGGGGGTGTGGTCAGTGTATGCAATCATACAGCGAGATTAACTTTTAAGTGATGAGGTGAGGCTACAGTTCATTGACTATCAAATGATGGTAACATTGTACCTCTAAGAGAAACTCTAGGGGATTTGAACTTCAGTGACTTTTAATTATCCTCTAAAACACATTTTAGAGCCTTGGACTGTGCTAAATGTTGACTAATTACTTGACTAGTGTCATAGTAAATCACTGTCATACATATTTTTTGAAGAAAACCTGGAGACTGACATTCAGTAATTGGGTCTTATGATCAAAATAAGAACAGTATAATGTGTGAAAACTAGGAGTCTATTTGCCACGGACGAGGTCAAGTCTTACGGTCATATTGACCCTGACCCCTGGAACTAATGGTAGAGGGAGCACAACTCAAGGTTGATGAGGCTCGCATACAAGCTAAGATATCAGTGAGCGTGTGACAGTAACATAAGAAAGAAGCAGCAGCAGCACAAGCAGAGGCTGAAGTTCTCCAGGAGGCTGTAGGATCAAATAGTGAAAGCAGCAAGAGGGGAAATGGACGATACAGGCAGCACACAGGAGCATTACCATCAGTCCCAGTCTCACCTGTCATGAGAACCCACCAGACCTTGAACCATACACGCCATCCCTAGGAGGACTGCCCCCCCCATTAGGTCTTATACACAGCCTGAAGTCGGACCATTTGTAGGTTTGCCTCCCGTTAGCTCTGACATTCAGGCAGAAAGAACTGCCACTGCCCTCAGGCCTCCAGGCACCTAGGCTCAATGGAGCCTGACAGCGCGTTGCGGGTTCGAGTCCCACTCTCGACGGCCTTCGCTGCATGTCACTCCCCATTTCCTGTCAGCAGTCAGCCTATCCATAAATGCATAAAAGCCTGCTGACACTCGACGTGGACTCAACATTAAGCCTATAGCAGCATACAGGGGAACACCTCTAACATTAACGGCTCTTACAACAGCTGCAGTGGCAAAACTGGCAGTGGTGTTCAAGCAGCACAGCAGACTGAATGGTCAACGCTCAGTGGTCCATCAACAGTTCAAAAGTTAGCCCATGGAAAAATACATTTTCAGGTGGGTTGAAAATGTCAGCCAATCAAGAGAGTACCCATTTATCAGCTTCAATTGTACAGTGTTCCAGTTTGTCTGCTTATGCATGTGGCATCACTTCCAATTTATCCTGTATGATCTTCTCTCCTAATTAGATAAAATTGGTATCCCGACCCAACCTGAAAATGCATTCTGTTTAGAGACGGGGAGAACCCCCGTTAATGAAAAAAAACACTATAGCAATGAGTAGGCCTACAATCACAAAATAGGTATTCAACACTTTTAACAAAGGAAAATTACCTTTTTTATTCTATAAATCGTGTGCACATTTTCCCCCTAATTTACACTACTACTTGTTACTTGTGACGTTATTAATATGCCATCTGAGAAGCAGCATAGAGCCATTGCTAGTTGGGTTGGTAAATGTGTAAACACTTTGTTTTTCCACACATACAGTAAATGCTGCAAAACCAACCAAGTACTTTTCGCAGGAATAAAACACGTCAACCTACTTTAATGATTCAACCAATATATTGTTTTTCAAACACAGTAACTCACTGTTCAACATATACAAATACACTCATGAGTGGGGCCCATTTATGGAAAGGATTTTTTAAAATCTTGCACTGAATGCTGTAATCAAGATTAAAACCAAAAAGGCTTGAAATATTTCACGTTGTTTAATGAATCTAGAATATTGAAAGTCTCACACATTGAATTACATTACTACAACCTTTCCATGATATATATATATATATATTTGTTTACATGCACGTGTATATAACCTTTAATTAACAAACAGGGGTTAGGTTACAAAAAAACTAATAGTAACCCTATCTCAAAATTTATAAAATATTCTTCAAAAGGACCCAATCTCAATATAAAACAAAATATAAACAAATGTAGGCTGAAAAGACACAAATGCCGTTTATGACATGACTCGAACACAAATAAGGTCATAAACATAAGAAACTAAATGTTGCACACCAATAGCAAAAAAACAAAACACTTGTACAGCCGCTTAGCGCTGCTTAGCAGCGAGCAGAAGACGGGGCATCATGTGTGTCAGCTGGCTGTGGGGCAGATCACAAAAATACAGTTTGTCTGCCAGCTGGATGGACGGCTCGGCATGCAGATGCTGGCCAGCCAGGAATGCCAGCTTGTGGGCGTACTTGCACGGTGCCGGGACACGCACAGTCCCTGGCCTATGGGGGGTACAGAGGAAAACATTTTTCTTTTTAAAGCGGGAAACCGGTTTGCAAAAACAGCGTTCACATGTCTTATCGTTGCTGTCGGGCAGAAAGCTCTGATCTCCATGTTCTAACTGTATTCTGTCACTGTAGCAATGTACCTAAAACAAACTGTTTTACTGATGTGTTCACAGACAAGATGTATAAAAATCAATCACTTTCTATGTGGGAAGAACAAAATGACGCCCTAAAGATAGATTGGGTGAGCATAAAAATACCGTACCATCCGAACAAACAACCCAAATTACCCCATGGCTGTTCACTATAATGGAGGAGGACATGGGAGCCCCTCCTCTCTTTAACAACTCACTAGCTGCCAGAGTTATTTCAGATTTTTAGCTGTTGGCTGCCAGAGATTTTTAATTGAAAAACAAAAAGTACTCAGGAGCCGAGATACAGAATTTTTAAGTTTTAAGTTAACAAGGAAGTGGATAGGAGTCTAGATCTTTTTATTTTTTTCAATAGAACGCATTTATGCGTTATTGGCAGGCAAGTGATGTATTCAATAGAACGCATATATGCGTTATTGGCAGTAAATGAGTTAAGCTGTAGTCTTAGAAGTCATTCCTAATGACATTAGAGGTGGTGATAGATTTAAAAAAAAAAACTGCTTCAAAAGGGAGACTTTCTGGATTGTCTCTCTACAAGCTCCGGGCCTAAATGATGAAGTTGACTTTTTGCCGTTCTTGTAGCCGATTCTCTGATATTGTGATTGGGCATTTTTTGTCTCCCCGGGTTAACTGTTTTTATTGGTGTTGGTTTGGTCACGTATGGTGTGCATTATGTATTTATTGTTCTGCATACGATGACGTCTGCTGTGGATGTTAAGGCATCCTCTGATGTGTGATGTATTCATTGGTCGGTGATAAATAGAATTTCATCTCTTATGTTTATCATTTGTATGTTTGGAGTGTTATTAAAGAATTGTCTCGTCATTAAAGATACAGTTCATCATCTTATTTGAGTTTTTCCATAGCAGTAACCTTGCATGTGTCAGCATGACCTTAAACTGAAACTGTGTTAAAGATGATATCATATTATTGTAACCCTGGTGCCTGGTACAGAAAGATATGGTCAGAGCACAGGGCTCTTTTCTCTATAATGATGTACCAAGCTCTCTCTCTCTCCCTTAAGGGGAGTGACTTACTGACTGTATGTTAACTGTTGCTTTACTCTGTATGTCTCAGAATGCATTCTCTGACTCTGTGTTCCGTATTCTCTTCTCATATTTGGTTCTGCGTCACGGTAACTAACTGAGTATTTCAGACTCAAGATTTTCCTAGCTATCAGTCGGAATCACTTGAATGCCACCCACAGTCTCTACTTAAGTGTGACTAATCACCCTGATTGTCAGACCCTGTTGAAGACCGAAGTGTCGAAACGTGTCGGTCAGCTGTTGCCTTGCTCATCTGTAAATAAATCTATATTTTTTTCACCTGAAGATGGAGTGCCTCAATATTTCTTCCCTTTGGGTTTGGGTTCTTTTGCTCCATATTCTAACTATTATTTTTCGTATATTAACGCCCTACTTGATCATACTACAGCGTCACACAAAAGCATCAAAAGTAGCAGATCTACAAGCTTGAAACGCGGCGCGAAGCGACACGTTTTGAGCTTTTAGATCTGCTACTTTTGGCACTTTTGAATCCTGAAAAGTAACAGTTTTGGACATATGAGGGTTCCATTTGACAGACGATATTATATACAGTAAATACAAGGTTCATATTTGATGATAACGTATTGTAAACATGTACTATGTTTTAGGGGTGCAACGATTTAATGCTCACCATTCTACGTTACTTGTAAACAGCTCTTGCGTTGTTGGTTTTACCAATAAAAATAAAAAAATATGCCATGTGTTTTGGTTCTCCTTACATTTTCGTGGGTGCTCCATCCAGGTGATGGATTAAGCCCCAACCCCAGACAGGAGAAAACTGAAACGTAATTACTGTACATTTGCAAGTGGTCTGGTGCGAGGTTGGCTGTGTTGAACACACAGACGTAGTGTGTATGGCAGCCCACATCCCTGGCGGATTGTATGAGCCATCAGGTAGAAGTCCACCCTGGGTAAAAAAAACAAACAAACACTACGTTACTTTTAAGGTTGGCTGTTAGCAACGAGCTGCAATATTTTTTTTCTACCAAAAATAAATGATGCATCAATAGCAACAACCTTCCATTTACAAGCTGCACATTCCTGCTGATATTTAGATAGACTAATGAGCATAATGGGTGGGTGTTATTAGCCCCTCTTGAAACAGGAATCAAAGGTCTTGTCACGATGAGAAAGAAAGTTCAACTAGTCTCCCAAGACCAGACAATTGGAGCCAACAATTGTCTTGAGATCCTTAAATGCAAGTTACTGTAGCTGCTAGAACAGCAGCTAACAAACCTACAACTCTATCCCTGCCCCAATAGGAAAGTCCGACCAAATGACAATGGATTGTTTCTACAATGCTGATGTTTCTAACTACTCAAGTCAAGCCCTATACCGCTATACGTAATCTCTTGGTCGGAAATAGCCACGCTACAAATCCATAACAAGTAGTGTTGTGACGCATAGGGGGCTTGTAGAAGTGCCATTTTCACTGAACGTTTGTCAATGATGACATGCCCAGAAGAATATATACATCTAGTTTTAAGGGGGTGTAAGTGATATTTCTTTGTAAAAAAAAAAGTGTAACCTAGTGGCTCTCAAAGTGGGGTCCGGGGATCCTTGGGGGTCCCCAGCAATATTAGTTAATATAGCATTGAAATCAGTTTAACCATGTGTACAGCCATTTGAAAATAGCTATCTACTACAGTAGTTCCCAACAGTTCGCGATGTGACGCGTTGTGAGCTTGTAGGTCTACCATTTTCAAAATAATCTTGGGGGGGAAAAAGTGTAACATTTGGAATTTATTTTAACACCACAAATCTTTTTATGGGCATTCCTGGCACGAAATATTTTCAGAAGGGAGTCCACGGCCCAAAAAACATTAATTCAGGGGTCCTTGGCAAGGAGAAGTTTGAGAACCACTGCTGTAACCACATACAGAGCACATGATGGTTTAGTAAAAAAGAACCAGGACTGACCAGTCTCTGTGGGTCACTGTGTGATCCAGAACGGTGCCAGGCGGAGGGGACCCAAAGTGACTTCCACTGATGGAGTACAGGGTGGTGCTGATGCGTTTCTGGACCACCATGAAGGTCAGCTTGGGCTCGTAGTTGGGGAACGTCTCGAAGCATTTCAGCAGCTGTGGGATCTCGTAGTGCTCCACCGCGTTCAGCTGACCGTCGCCCACGCCGTCCCGGAAAACACCACGATCTTCTCCGGTAAGCTGTGGTTCATCTGTAAAGTTGCGCATACTGATTTATATACTTTTATGTAATATTGAATTGGCCCTTGGGGCCCTTGCTTCACTAAAGCTTAGAGGGCTATCCAAGTAAGGCTGCATTTATTTATTTTCTTAATGCAATAAAATAACAATAGATCTCAGTGGTCAACCAGCCAGCCCTAGATGTCTGTTTCAACTCTCCAGCTTCATAAATCTCAGCCTCTCTGATATCGCATTATTATTCAAAATTCATATCATCACAATGGTGATGAAAATACAATATCTGTCATTATATTGTACAGCTCTAAGGTAGCACAGTCTTTGCGGAACATGTCCCACCTAATGTTTCGCTGCTTGTATCTGTATAAGTGAGTGACAATCTTGAATTATTCAAAGTGTTATTTTTCAATACTTTGTGCAGCCCTGCTAACAGGTTGGGGCAGACTTTGATCTTAAACCAACAGGGGCTGACAGATGGCTTCAGGGGTGAGGGTCTCTAAACCACCACTGCCACCTGCTGGCTACAGTATGCGTGTGTTTGAGGTGCAGTAGTTTACCTCGTAGTACTTCTGGAGAGCAGCCAGGAGGCACAGCCAGAAGCCACTGATGATTTCATCTGTGGCCGTCTGGAAAATGACCCTTGAATACCACTGTGTCATGAGGCTGCAGGAGAGGAACACTTCTTAATAGAAGAAAAAAACCACACGCGCACGCACGCACACGCGCACACACACACACACACACACACACACACACACACACACACACACACACACACACACACACACACACACACACACACACACACACACACACACACACACACACACACACACACACACACACACACACACACACACACACACACACACACACACACACACACACACGTAGGATTGGATATCAAAATTGATGAAATACCAATAATTTAAGGGTCCAGTATTTCTTCTATAAATAAAGCACTCAACCACCTTTAACTGCTACTGATTTCCATTATGTTGTTATTTATAATTCAGGCATTTAGCAGACACTCTTAATCCAGAGCGATTTACAGTAAGCAGGTAAATACCAGGCAATTACATCAAATGCATAGAAATAGTTATCAAGGATCATAGGTAAACCATTAACCTTTCAGTATTAACAGTATAATATCAAATAATTAATAACTAAAACTATACACACAGGATGCCAGGTCTACAAATGAACCTGGCTAGTCTACATAACATGGCTTCTAAATTACATTTTAACCTTTGCATAAGCCTGCAGGGTCGTCAAGGTTAGGGCAAGTGCTACGTCAAATGCTACGGGCTGAGGTGGAGTCTGAAGAGGTGAGTCTTCATATTACGGCTGCAATAGGGAGTTCGTTCCACACTTTTGGAGCCAGAAGGGAGAAGAAGAGTCTGGGACGTGTGGAGCGTTGTCCCGAATGTTTTAGGAAAGGTTCCGACAGCTTCCCTGTGTTAGCTGATCTGAGTGAACGGGAGCGGTTGTAGGGTTGGATCAGGTTTTGAAGATACAGGGGTGCCATACTTTTGGTTGCTTTGTAGGCCAACATCAGTGTTTTGTACTCTGTGCGGGCAGTAATTGGGAGCCAATGGAGGGAGCGGAGAAGGGGGGAGACATGTGAACATTTTGGCTGGTTGAAGACCAAGCGTGCTGCGGCATTCTGGATCATTTGGAGGGGCTTAAGTGCACATGCCGGGAGGCCAGTGAGGAGAGAGTTACAGTAGTCAGGTTTTGATATGACTGATGTCTGGATAAGGAGCTGGGCTGACTCCAGGTCTGATCCTTCAAATGTTATAGAGTGTAAACCTACAGGATCGATTGACCGCTGCAATGTGTGCCTTGAATGAGAGCTGACTGTCCAGGACAACACAAAGGTTCTTGGCCGTTGGAACCGAAGTCACCAGGCCTTCGAATCTAACTTTGGTTCTAAATCTAATAATTTGATGACCGGCAGCGGTTCTGGTAGGAGACACAAAGAGTCTCCTTTGTGTCTCCTACCGGAACCACTGCCAACCGGTCCGCTGTCATCAAATTATTGGCTTAGGAATGCGATAAAAACTATCCATAAATTCATGTCTCCATGGGGTGACTAATCGATTTAATAAAGTATTCAATTAATCAAACAGAGAAAACGTTATTAACACATTGGGTGCCAGCATTTTTTCATAACAACTTACGTTGGGTGCCAGCATTCTCCCCATTGACTGCGCTTTGCTGTTTAAAGCTCTAGACTCCACGAGGAGCAAATCCATGTAAAAAAAAACATCCATTCATGTTGCGCGATGACCCTGGCTACAACCTGGAACGATAACATTTCACTCGCGAGTTACAATGGGGGGGGATCGCGCATCGCGCATGACCGGTTTTCCCCACCGGAAACAGATTCGGAGATATAGGTGTTTTAAAGAAGGAAATAGACAGGAAGTGGATGGCAGCCATGTTTTTGTTTTTCCGGTGATCTATCTGGCCTATCCTTCTCAAGATCACAATGGGTACTCCCAGAGCTGCTCTAGCCCCGCCCGTGTGGAGAAAAACGAAAAAAACAAAAAGACATATTTCACGGTCTGGACCGTGTTCGGCACCGGACCGCTACTCTGCGCAAACACGGTTCAGACCGTGTTTGGCACCCGATGTGTTAAGAGTCTCTAATATTAAACAAAAACACTTTTGTAAAACTCACCTACTGGTGGGCCTCCTCTGCCCCATGAAGTGTGTAAAGGCTCAATGCCCATACCTCTGAACATAGCTACCAGAGCGGACCCTCTGCCATGAGTGGGGACGTCACCCTGTGTGTGCATACAGAAAAAGATGGAGAAAAAATAAGCAGTTATAATAGAATTTCATATCTTGTTTAAAGAATAAACAGATATAAGTATAATAAGGATGCACAATCATGTTGTCTTACACTGCTTGTCCTAATGCCGGCAGGAAGCCCTCTGGCAAATCCCACGGGAGGCTCAGTGGCTATAGGGCCTCCTCGTCCAATTTGCAATGGCACTGTATAAGCGGCCAGAGGTGCTCCTCGCCCAATCTGCACTGGCAGTCTTCTTCTTCTTTCGTGTGTCATCATCAGATGTCCAGTTCAGCAGCGTACAGCCACGCCCTCGTCTCAGGTCCCACATCGAAGAGGCCGGCCTCCGAGGGTGGTTTGTACAGGAGACAGACTGTGATTATGTGCTCAGCGGTCTGCTCCGGCTCCCCACACTCGCATGCTGCTCCGTCCGCCAGGCCCCACTTCCTCATGGACGTTTTGAAGCATCCCACCCCGGTTCGCAGGCGGTTCAGCAGGGTCCATTGCCGGCGTGGCAGTTCCTCTCCTTTAATGCCGCCTCCCGGATCCTGGATGTAACGGTGGATGCGCGTGGGCCCGGCCGACTCACACTCCTGCTTCCTGGCTGCCGCCAGCCATGCCTCTGTAGACACTAGACGGGTCCTCAGGGATGGACCTGAGCGGCTCTTGTACCGCCTTGTTGTACAGGTGGCGGGACTTGAGTCTATCTAGAGGCAACATTGTTGTGGTGGTGTTGTGCGGGATATGCCAGTCATGTCTACGGGCTTTCCTTGCAAGGGCGAGGGTAGCAGCCTCTCGTCGGAGGCCGGCCGGGGCAATTCCCGCTAGTACTGGCAGGTGGAATACAGGGGAGGGCTTCAGGCAGCCAGTTATGGTCCGAAGAGCGTTGTTTATGGCAACGTCGACCTTCCTGGCATGTGGGCTTCTGCACCAGACTGGGGCACAGTACTCCGCTGCGGAGAAGACCAGGGCTTGCGTGGAGATTCGAAGCACCTTGGCAGATGCACCCCAGCTGGTACCGGCGAGACGTCGGATTAGTGAGACCCTTGATGACACTTTGGCCGTCACTTCTTCAAGGTGCTGTTTTAAGGAAAGCGTCCTGTCCAGACGTACACCAAGGTACCGCGGGGCTTGCTGGAACTCCAAGCGCTTGTTGTTGACAAATACATCCAGTTGCCTTCTTGCTTCGCGGTTGTTGAGGTGGTAAGCTGCTGACACTGTCTTGCCAATGCTGAGCTGTAGGCGCCACTTGCGCAGATAGGCTGCAAGGATACCCATATCCTGGTTTAGGCCGACTTCCATCGCCTCCCATGTTGGTCGTCGCATCATGATGGCCAGGCATCGGTAGAGGGGCTCCTTGCCCGATTTGCGCTGGTACAGTATCGGCGGCAAGAGGGGCTCCTCAACCAAATTGCACTGGCAGGGTCCCGGTGGGTAAAGGACCCCCTCGCCGAATTTGCATGGGCAGTGAATCACCGGGGGGGAGGAAAGCTTCGGGCTCTTCCAATGCCAGCCCCGTCGGTGAAGAATGGCAGGCCTCTGGCACGTCCTACGGGACCCGGCTCTTTGGTTGGAAGCCCTCGCCCCAGCTGCAGCTGCTGCTGCCCCTGCCGCCGCCAGGGGAAGCGCGTAGCCCCCGGGAGTCCGGGGAAGGAAGGCCTGTTTGGCTCCATTTAAAATCACTCGTGGTTTTCTACAAAAAAAAGAGAAAGACAAAAGGGGGAAAAAACACATGATTAACATAATGGTAAGTAACTCACATGGTAACAGGATAGGTGGGCACCAAGGAAGAGTGGGCACCTCTGGGTTAAATTGGGTATTTTTTCCAAAATGTTAAAAAAAAATATATTTGGAAAATGTTTTTTAAGTAAATTATACAATACATGATTAGAACATGCTTAAACATTCAACAATTAAGGTCTAATATTTCAATTGCTACAAAACCTGTATATCCAGTCATTTTGGTACTTGAAGGATAAAATTAAGTCTGATAATGATGTACCGTGCACATCATGTATACTTTATATTAAGATCATTTTTCAGATATTTAATATTTTATAATTTTGGACAAAATAGCCAATTTTTCATCGAGGTGCCCAGATGTCCCTAGTGCCCACCTATCCTGTATCCCTCACATTGGCAGACTTCCAACTAAGGGGGTCCAGGGACCACAACCAGCAACATGAGAAACAGTTTAAACACTTTTAGAAACACTGAATTAAGGCACTGGTTCTAAAAGGGTCCTTGAGGGGACCCAGCGATATGAGGAGCAGTTTAAACATTTAGCCCCATTTCATGTTTAGAGGGCCATTCGAAAAATTGCAGATCTACAAGCTCACAAGGCAATGAGAAGCATATTATGAGATTATCCCATTTTACAGGGGTCCCTGGTTCAAAATCTTTTCAAATGATGGTCTGTGGTCAAATACATGGTCAATACTATGTCTGCACTGCATGTTTCATGTCAACACACAGATGAAAACGTTTGAGTCACTGCAATTATGTAGGCCTATTCCCTCTCATTTTAACACTGGTTCACCTTTCAGTGGCTTATTAAAAAGCTAAACAAATTAACAACTTTTACAGTTACTTGGTCTACAATTGCAACATCATTATTTTTAATTACATATTTACTTGAGTCACTGCATTACAGGCCTGGCTTTGGATAACAAGACGGTCATCATCCGTCATGACCGTCTTGGATAATCTTCAAAATAGTGTTTGCACTGTCTCCCTTTTTGGCCCTTACATCACATAAAAAGGTTCAGATTTCAAATATAAAGTGCTGACCTCATGGCCATGGATGTTATAATTATATACGGGCCCTCAGAAGTACTCGTATCCTCTGTATTGTTCAATAGAAAGCATTTTAATCCGATCGATGGCCAATTTCTAAACAGTTATAATGTATCAGAGTGCAATACACCTCCCAACCGATAGGGTCACGTAGTTGAAAGCGAAAGCAGAAAATACGGAGACATGGCCACCAAATCGGATTAAAATGCTTTTTATTGAACAATACGGAAAGTACGGGTACATCTGAGGGCCTAATTTGATGACCGGCAGCGGTTCCGGTAGGAGACACAAAGAGTCTCCTTTGTGTCTCCTACCGGAACCACTGCCAACCGGTCCGCTGTCATCAAATTATTGGCTTAGGAATGCGATAAAAACTATCCATAAATTCACGTCTCCATGGGGTGACTAATCGATAGGGTGAACTATCTCTTTAATAAAGTATTCAATCAATCAAACAAATCAATAGAAAACGTTATTAAGAGTCTGTAATATTAAGAGTCTCTAATATTAAACAAACACTTTTGTAAAACTCACCTACTGGTGGGCCTCCTCTGCCCCATGAAGTGTGTAAAGGCTCAATGCCCATACCTCTGAACATAGCTACCAGAGCGGATCCTCTGCCATGAGTGGGGACGTCACCCTGTGCGTGCATACAGAAAGATGGAGAGAAAAAATCCACTATCACTGCTCCACAGCTTACTAATTGCAATTTATTTGCAACACGTGCCGAGGCAAGTTTACGTTGTCATTATACAAGTTTAAACGGAACGATAGACTTCAAATGGTTTATAGTATAAAATGAACAAAGCTCAGAGGACAGAGAACCTTTTTCTGTCTTTCACTAGCCTCGATCTCCAGGCTTTTATTGTTTAGTTTTGCTAAAAAATAACTGACTGATGCATGACGGACTGTTGTCTGGAGTGTTGCCAGATATTGAGAGAAATAAGCAGTGGTGTAAAGTAACATTGAAGTACATTTTACTCAAGTAATGTACTTTTTAGTAAAATTTGAGTTTCTTTTTTTTTAAAACTTCGCTGGAGTATTTCCAATTTTCAGAGCTTTTACAAATAATAGGCAAATATTATACTTTTACTCCACTACAATTATTTCTAAACTTTAGTTTCTAGTTACTTTGTAGATTTATATTATTATTACAAAATAGTAACCACTTCAGACAGCAGCAGCCCTATATATCGGCCATTTGAAAATAGCAGATCTACAAGCTCACAATGCGTCTCCTCCATGCAACGCATTGCGAGCTTGTAGATCTGCTATTTTCAAATGATTTATATACATTTTATACATTTGAAAACTTGTGAAATGGGACATTCTGCATAATGACTAGGCCTACTTTCTACTTTTGGTACTTTAAGTACATTGTGACACCAATACTTTTGTACTTTTTTTTTCATTTTTAAAAAAACTTGTAACAGAGTAGGCTATTTCTACATTGCAGTATTTGTAAAATTTACTTAAGTAAAACATTTGAGTGCTTTTCCCCCACCACTGACCACAACCACCAATACAAGCAACTTTACAGGAAAAACAAGCCCAAAGTCGCTTATAAAAAGCAGACATGGCGACGCTGCGCTCTGCGGTCGGTGTGTTCACGAATCACATGTTGAGTAACCAGCTCGCTTCTTGATCCGGTCTAGAGCCCGCCTACTGTATCCGGTTATTTGCACGCACACATGCGAGAAACGTTTCCGTATCCGGTATAGGAGCAACAGCTATGTTTTTATTGTATTTTATTTGACCACTGAAATACAGAACAGAAGGAGCTGTAAAAGAAAAAAATATATAAAAACTTTCCCAAAAAAAGAAGTAAAACAAACCTTTAGACCAGGGGTCTTCACCGTTTTTCAGGCCAAGGACCCCTTAGCTGAGAGAGAGAGATGAAGCAGGGACCTCCTTAGCTGAGAGAGAGAGAGAGATAAAGCAGGGACAGCTAGCTGAGAGAGAGATGTAGCAGGGACCCCCTTAGCTGAGAGAGAGATGTAGCAGGGACCCCCTTAGCTGAGAGAGAGATGAAGCAGGGATCCCCTTAGCTGAGAGACAGATGAAGCAGGGACCCCCTTAGCTGAGAGAGAGATGAAGTAGGGACCCCCTTAGCTGAGAGAGAGATGAAGCAGGGACCCCTTAGCTGAGAGAGAGATGAAGCAGGGACCCCCTTAGCTGAGAGAGAGATGAAGCAGGTACCCCCTTAGCTGAGAGAGAGATGAAGCAGGGACCCCCTTAGCTGAGAGAGAGAGATGAAGCAGGTACCCCCTTAGCTGAGAGAGAGATGAAGCAGGGACCCCTAGCTGAGAGAGAGATGAAGCAGGTACCCCCTTAGCTGAGAGAGAGATGAAGCAGGGACCCCTAGCTGAGAGAGAGATGAAGCAGGTACCCCCTTAGCTGAGAGAGAGATGAAGCAGGGACCCCTAGCTGAGAGAGAGATGAAGCAGGGACCCCTAGCTGAGAGAGAGATGTAGCAGGCAGGGACCCCCTTAGCTGAGAGAGAGATGAAGCAGGGACCCCCTTAGCTGAGAGAGAGATGAAGCAGGGACCCCCTTAGCTGAGAGAGAGATGAAGCAGGGACCCCCACTACATATTGTATAAAATGGTGTTGCCCTGTATGAAAACATAACGATAATAAACACACATGGGTCACAGCCATGCAGTTCTCAGCCGACTCTGTATGTCTGAGCTCAGGCTTCCTACCAGTGTACATGTCTGTGTAAGCGAGAGACTAAAGTTATTGCCTCGGGAACACATGCATGTTTTGTTTGAGTTGTTTGTACTGTACGTCTGTTGTTAAACAAGGGGAAAGGGGGGGGAAATATTTTGTAAATATATTCTGTGGCTTGATGCTTGAACAAAGCGCTTGTTGTTGTGTATGATCTTTGTTGAATGTAATTGCTTATACATATAGCATCAGACTGCAAGCCATGATCTATTCCAATTCTATGTGTGTGTGTGTGCGTGTGCGTGTGCGTGTGCGTGTGCGTGTGCGTGTGCGCGTGTGTGTGTGTGTGTGTGTGTGTGTGTGTGTGTAAAGGGAGCCAATAGACCTCTGAGGTCACAAAAGGGGCTCAGATGTCTTGGAGTCGTGGTCTTGTTCAGACGTTTTGTGGGGGCCCAGAGACATGGCAGACCAGCTAGTATAGTACCAAAACATATTGGCTCATTGATCACCCGCCTTTTCATATTACAAGATCCACAGGATTCAAGTCAAACAATCAACCAATTCATTTGTTTTCCCAATTACATGAATTAAGACTTGCTTTGCATTCACATACATACAGTAGGAGCAAGACCCCCGCTGACAAACATCAGCCTGATCATTCACAGAGCACACGTACACACACTATGTACACACACACACACGCGCGCGCCGCGCATGCACAGGCGCACACACACACTTTGGACTGAGTGTGGGAGTTAGTCAGGTCACCCAGTGGAAGACAGGGTGAGTTTATAAAGACCAGCAGGTTCACACTCACACACGCGCGCTCTGGACTCCAGAAGAAGCAGCAGCAGTGTGTTGTGTCTCTTCCACTATGTGTGTAGTTGTGTACAAAGTGTTTGTCCTGCTGGCTCTGGTGCTGAGCTGCTCAGCAGAGCTCACACCTCAACCATGTGACGACCTGACCAACGCTCTACCTGCCTCTGATCTGGACAAGGTTAGTGTAATATCTGCTCTCTTCTAATGTCTGCTGTCTTCTAATGTCTGCTGTCTTCTAATGTGTAACATCCACTGCCTAATGTCTACTGTATAATGTCCACTGTCTACTACAATACTTTATTGACACCAATTCAAAAGCATTACATTACATTTTAAAAAAAGAAAAATCAACATGGATATGAAACAAAAAAATCCAAAGCTTATTTCCATTGTGGTCCATAATAGACATTCAACATCGAACGTACTCTGCAAACAAACGCCTGTGAAAACAAGATCACAACATCTAAAAACAAACAAGACAGGACGCATTAGACGAGCCAAGAGTCATTGACCTTTATCTAAGGCCAAGCCATTGACCTTTATCTAAGGCCAATCAATTTGTGTGTACAGTAGGTGAAGCCATGATTTAAGGGATTTAAGGATTTTAGATCTGTTGTCAGGGCATTCCACTGCACAGTGGGCTGAGTAATAAAAAGCATTCTTAACCTGTCAGTGTCTTAAATCTGGGGGGAACGAGGTAAAAAAATAAAGTGCGCATGGTGGAGTACCCATGCGTATCCTTCACTGCTGGTCAAACAATTTAGCAAATATCTGGGAACTATTCCATTAAGGATCTTTAACACTAAACACAATGCAAGATGGAAACTCCCTCCTCCACCCTGAGCCATCCTAGACATCCAAAATGAACAGTTCTAGGTTAAATATGTCCTGGGGTGCAAGTTAAAGTAGTAACCTTACAGTACAAGCTTGGGCGCGTTGTGAGCTTGTAGATCTGCTATTTTTTTAATAGCCCTAGGTATAAAATAGGGCTAAAGCGGTTAATGTTTCATAATATCATAATTTATATCTGCAAAGTAACTAGTAACCAAAGTTTTCAAATAATTGTAATAGAGTAAAAATACAAATATTTGCCTCTGAGATGTAGTGGAGTAGAAGTAAAAAGTATAGACGATTGGAAATACTCCAGTAAAGTAAAAGTACCTCAAAATGTACTTAAGTACAGTACTTCAGTAAACTTACTTAGTTACTTTACACCACTGTCCATGTGCAACCCAAATAAGTAACCTCATCCTTGCTTGTGACTACATTGTCATGTCTACTGTCAAATACTGCCATTTCGCAAGAGTTCATTTTCACTGTATGTGAGGTGTGTTGTCTCTGTACCATGTGCGCTGGTATGTACTGTGTAAATGATGTTAGTCCACTGTGTGTGAGGTGTGTTGTCTCTGTACCATGTGTGTTAGTATGTACTGTGTAAATGATGTTAGTCCACTGTATGTGAGGTGTTTTGTTTGAAGTGATATATAAATCATGTCATTAATAACTGTGATGTGTCAGATCTACGGTGACTGGGTGCTGGTTGAAGCCATGGCAGATTTTGAGGCAGGACTTGAACTGGTCCTCAACCTCACCAGTTCTTATGTTGAGCTGTTCCTGGATGAAAACAACACCACCATCCACTACCATGAGAGGAACAAATTCCTGTGAGTATAGCCTACTTTTAAAACCACATACAAATTTGACTTACTATACTTTTAGACTTTACAGATTCCCAAGGGCTATCCTAAATATCTCTGTGAAAATAGATCTGCTATTTTCAATGAATGTGCGCCCCAGAAGAAGGATGCTATTAGGGTTCAAATGGTTAACCCACAGTATCCTCCTTCTCAAATTACCATTATACTGCATATAATATAGGACAGCATTATGTCTCAGTTTCCACCGCACTGTTTGGCTAACAGGCTGTGTGTGTGTGTGTGTGTGTGTGTGTGTGTGTGTGTGTGTGTGTGTGTGTGTGTGTGTGTGTGTGTGTGTGTGTGTGTGTGTGTGTGTGTGTGTGTGTGTGTTCGTGTGTGTGTGTGTGTGTGTGTGTGTGTGTGTGTGTGTGTGTGTGTGTGTGTGTGCGTGTGCGTGTGTGCGTGTTGTGGTGCAGGGATGGCTCATGTGTGAGGTACTACATGAACACCACTGCGGACACAGACAGTGTGTCTGTCGCCCTGCATGATGTCAGCTACTGTGAGTAAAACAATATCATCATATTCTACACTTTACATTAAAACATTATCATCATATTCTACACTTTATATTAAAACATTATCATCATATTCGTATGTTCAATGCACTGTGTGTTTTCAGTGCAAGCAGGATACAGTGTGTATAATGACTAACATACTGTAGTGTATACTTGAATTACTATACTTATGAGGGCCAGATGTCCCCACAAGTATAGTTGAATCTGAGAAATAGACGTTGTAAGGACAATTGTTTCTGGTCATTACAAGACAAATGGTTGTTCTATTGTTAAGAAAGTATTAGAGTTAGGCTTACAATTAGTAAAATATTCAGGGTGGGGTTAGGGTCATGATTAGACATTTAGAGGTTACATGTACAGGTTGGGAGGGGGGGAGGGTTAGAGTTAAGCTTGATTTATACTTGCGCGGTGGCCGAAAATATCTGATCTATAAGCTCACCACGCGTACTGTAGATGGGTAAGGGTTAAACAAGAATATAATGTGGCATTCATAAAATCACCATCCTAAAATGTCACATATATAGTAATACTATATTATATACAAGTAAGCGAACGCAAAAAAAATATGAAAAAAATGCCCGATTCGGACACTTTTCATTTAACATGGGGTTTCAATGGGGAGTTTTTAGGAGCCTTCTCCGGGGCGTGGCTTCCGGGGGAAGGGGCGGGCTTAAACGCAACCTTGACAGGTGTGTTCAGTTTTCAAAGACCTTTCATTTGATGTATGGTACGTCTAAATTGGACATTTACTTATCTCAGAGGAGCTGCACGCAGGCAGTGCACACAGACAGAGACACAGAGACACAACCCGAGCACAGCACACACAGAGACACAGAGACACAACCCGAGCACGGTTTCATAGTAAGCTCCACTTGCGCGGAGGCGCGCCTTCGCCTCCTTCCGCTGCGTTCGCAAAAAGAGTGTGTGTGTTGCAGTGAGGGAGACGGGAGGTGTGCAGACAGAGCGTACCAGTGACCCAGACAAAGTGTTCTTCTACCAGACCTTCTGCCCTGACTGTCTGACCATGATCTACCAGGGAGCGACCACTGGAACCCTGGGAAGATACCTGCTCTACTACAGTAAGATACACACACACACACACACACACACACACACACACACACACACACACACACACACACACACACACACACACACACACACATTTAACATCTGTATTTGTGTTAACATTTAACAAGAAATTCTTGAACACAAACAATAGTAGATGCTCAAACTTGGGAAACTCAACAATAAGTATTTCAGGATACAGATCACAGATACAGGAATCATCGTCTCCTCCATATGTGGCGACTGACAATTATCACAGACTGAACAGAATTTAGCCAATGCCTTATCAGCTCTTGGCTTGGGCATTCCTGCAATCTGCTTCAGTTTACAGTAAATCACTCTGGATTAAGTGTGTCTGCTAAATGCCTAAATTGTAAATCTGCAGGCCTCTCACAACAAATGTATGGACATTATCGAGGCTTCCCACCTCCAAAATGGTCACTTCTCTACTGTCCTCATCAACAACATCCATACACACACACACACACACACACACAGCCCCTAACAGGCCTAGGTTTAAAGTCAACATTTTACAAATTGCATTCATAAACAAGCTGTGTATGTGTGTGTGTGTGTGTGTGTGTGTGTGTGTGTGTGTGTGTGTGTGTGTGTGTGTGTGTGTGTGTGTGTGTGTGTGTTAGGAAGAGAAGGTAAACACCAGAATGTGGAGGAGTTGACAGCTGCTCAGGAGTCAAACAAGAAACAAGCTGAATGTCTGAAATTTGAAGTGACTCGTCACTTCATCTACAATGGGAAGACTGGTATGTGTTATTACTGTCATAAAACATGTTTCTGATGCCGTCACTCACAGTGAAGGTAAATAGTTAAATAACAAAACAAACAATCATATAATAAACATATGATATGAATTTGCTCTCGCTCTCTCCCTCTCTCTTCTCCTCCGTAGAGTTTTGTCCAAAGAAGGAGGAAAAGGTGGAGGAGCCCAAAGAGGAGGTGAAAGCTGTGGAGTCTTGAGGACATAGAAATGATCAGCTGCAGGAGGCGCAATGTACCGTACACTGGAGGTTGTGGGTTTGAGTCCCATTCTGTTATCACACGCCCCCCCCACACACACACCGTGTTATGTAATACACCTGAAATTAAAAAAATAATCCATTCCCTTTTGTTGTTGTTTTCCATTCAGATGTTGAATTGTTACTTTATAGAGTTGGGAATGCACAATATCATCTTTATAAAGTATTTTTAAGTCATTTAAAAAAGAGTTAGGCTTCTATGAAATGTTTTTATTATTGTTTGTGGTACAGTAGCAGTAATAGAAGTAGCAGTAGTAGTACTAGAAGTATCTTTCATAAAAGGAAAGACATTTTCAGGTGGGACGTCAATTTCATCCAATCAGCTGAGAGAACCCTACTAAGTTAATTTGTCAGCTTCAGTTTAAAGTGTCCAAGTTCCACATTTTTCTGCTCAATTTTGTTTCGTCACTTCCAATTTCACTTGTTTATGTTGTATGAGTTCTCTCCTGATTGGATGATTGTTATCCCGTCCTGAACATGTATTTTGTTCACTAAAGAACTATTACTTAAACACTCTACAGAAATCCTTACTATTAGAATATAAAGCCATTTAACTCTTATTTTAAGTGTTTTGTTTTAGCTTTGTCCCTTCATTATAGAATCAATAAATGCACCAATTGCACTTCTGCGCTAATCCTCCTATAATTCGACAGAGCTCTATGTGGGTGGTGGTGAGCCCAAAATCTCTTCTGCCCGGTTCTCCTCAGTGCCTGGAGCAATTGATCTGATTTTGCACAGAGCCATTCACCATTACCATGTGCACGGAACAGCAAAGCCTGTTTTTTTCCGCTTTCCCCAAATGTCAATGCAGAGTGACAGCATTATTTGGTGTCAGAGATACCACAGGGGGGCCGCCAAATCTTTATTTTTACATTAACCACCTGAACCCTCGCATCCCTATTCTGGGGGAGAACATTAGCCGAAAATAGCCGATCTACAAGTTGTGAGCTTGTAGATCGGCTATTTTCGGCTAAGAGGTTTGGTGTACAGGGAAAAAAGAGCAGACCAAGTACAGAGCCAAAGGTCAAGTTCACTAAGTATTGAGTGTTTAAGTCGTTAAATAAATGTCTGAAAATAAACATTAACACCTATATGTAGTGGGGGGTCCCTGCTTCACCTCTCTCAGCTAAGGGGTCCTTGGCCTGAAAAATCATTTCACAATATAGAGTTATTTAACTCTTAGGTGTTGTTTTATTTTAGCTTTGTCCCTTTATTGCAGAGAGCTGTGTCCTAGATCTGTGTTTTCCTGTTTTCCTATAGGAAGCTGTTATGAAAGATCAGATTAATATCTCTCTATAAAGAACACTATCACTGGATATGATGTCTCAACACAAGACATAAATATCAGATTAATATCTCTCTACAAAGAGCTCTATCACTGGATATGATGTCTCAACACAAGACATAAATATCAGATTAATATCTCTCTACAAAGAGCTCTATCACTGGATATGATGTCTCAACACAAGACATAAATATCAGATTAATATCTCTCTATAAAGAGCTCTATCACTAGATATAATGTCTCAACACAAGACATAAATATCAGATTAATATCTCTCTATAAAGAGCTCTATCACTAGATATAATGTCTCAACACAAGACATAAATATCAGATTAATATCTCTCTATAAAGAGCTCTATCACTAGATATAATGTCTCAACACAAGACATAAAGATCAGATTAATATCTCTCTATAAAGAGCTCTATCACTGGATATGATTTCTCAACACAAGACATAAAGATCAGATTAATATCTCTCCATAAAGACATGACACTGACATTTGTAAAGGAAAAGAGTCACACACTCATAGCTACGATGCAATGATATTTTATTAAGAAATCCAGCTTTTTGACAAAAATATTTCAAGAGGGATTTTTCAAACAAGCAATCAAAACATTTATTTTGTTTCATTTACAATTTGATTAAAAAAATACATATATATTTTCTACAAATCAATAAATGCAGCCAATTGCACTTATTGCACTTACTAATTTAATAATATTTCTTTAATAATGAAGCTTTTCTTGTTGTTGCTTTTTAAAGGTGTGGGGGATCAGGGGGAATGAACCCTGTCAGGACGTATAGGGGGTACGAAGCCTAAAATGTTTGGGAACAGCTGGACTATACAAAAAAACATCATCTAAAAAGTAAAGAAAAGTCAGAAATAAACAGAGTCTGGAATATAGTCTTATCAATAGATCACACCTAGTGAAACATGAGGACATTCTATTTATAAGACCAGAAACCAAAATACATTCCTAGTTCCAAAACCTGGAGTACAGATAGAGGTGGAATAGAGCAGTGGTTCTCAAAGTGTGGGTCAGGACCCTCAGGGTGGTCTCCAAATTGGCCAAATTGTCAAAAATGACTTAAGAGGCAAAAACTTTGACAATAGCCTACAAGCTCACACCACCTTGGGGCTGGTATCGGCTATGTTCACAATACCGGTGGAACTGAGTCAAACAAAATTTTATTATGAATTGAATATGAATTGAAATTATTTTGGGGGGCAGCGGCCTGTAAAGTTTGAAAACCACTGGAATAGAGATAGAGGTAGAATATCAAGGCACATTAAACATTAAAAAAAAGTATTATATGGTCACTGTCGGGAGGATAACTTGTATCTAAAAAAAAATAAACATTACATTTCAGGAAATGGAAATAAGAACCATTGTTCTGATGATTATTAGTCACAAGCTCGTTAATATTTTTCATTGGTTCAATATTTATAGAACCAAACCAATTTTTTTTTTCAAAACTTGCAATTTTTACACGCTCTGAGTTTGTAGATCTTTTCACTTCTTTCGCATGACACTGTCATACGACAAAGTATAAAATAGGAAAATAGGGGGATGAAATATGGGGATACAAAGTTTCTGCCCGACAGCGGCAACATTTCAGTCATATAACTCACAAATAGATTGAACCAATATAATAGAACAAAGAGATTGAACCAATATTATAGAATGAGAATACAAGTGTGGATATAATATTTTATCTTGGCGTTCAGGCTCTGCAACATGTTTCTCCCTGCTCAGCACAATTAGACAACCATCATTAACCATTAAGAGCAGGGAGATAGATCTACAATAACAACCCCCCATGGAGAACAGAACCAATAGCAGAGCCCACTGGTGGTGCTGGGGTGGCGGTGGGAGCAAACGCCACATGACAACAACCAGACACACAAAGCGGAAGGAACGTAGATTTAGGTGAGCTTAAATAACCCGCCCAATTGGTCAGCTGATTGCCACGTCAGTGTATGACGTATGGATCTTGCATGACACTGTATACAGCCAGTAATGAGCATGCACGTAACCTCTCGAGTGCATACTGCATGAACTAAACTTGCAGGCTACGTATCATTTCAGTCAGATAACTCACAAAGTTTCTGCCTGACAGCGGCAACATGTAATTCACAAGGAAATAAAACATTGTATATTAGAATCTCAATTCAAGAGATTCCTTCACTTTGAGTGAATTACTATTAATTATTTTTGTGTTTCGAAAGTCGAATGAGACGTATTGACGAATACAGATATACATATGGACTTTAATGTTCAATTTAGATTTCAAATTGTTTTCAGAATTGCTTTGTTCTAATTTAGCGTTTTTGCATCACTGGTGTACTGTATAAGAAAACAAATGATGAAAATCAAAATAATTACAAGGATATGCAAATATTGTAAAACCATGAATGAATTGCAATAAAAGTACATAGAAAAAAAGGCCACGTTGAGTCTATTAGTCTTGATTCTTACACTGGTAGAATGAAATCTCAATGACTCTCAATGTCTTGTGGATGCAGCACTGGTGCTGATACTGTATCTTCTACTGTGTTCAGGAAGTGAGCGCACATCTGGGACAGAAGTCAAACATATCCTTCAGGGCGAGCCTTGAGTTATTCCAGCCTTGTTCTTTGGCAAACTTGTAAACGTATCCAAACAGACCAGGGAACATCTCCATCAGGTTGATACCAGCTGCAGCCTTTTCCTCTAGTCTGTGAACACAAAGCAGTGCTCCTTCAAATCACTACTTCTGATTGTGACCACATTCACAACTATAGTGAGATCACAGTCACTCTGTGTGTGTGTGTGTGTGTGTGTGTGTGTGTGTGTGTGTGTGTGTGTGTGTGTGTGTGTGTGTGTGTGTGTGTGTGTGTGTGTGTTTATTGTGTTTTTATCCAGCGAAATGCTCCACTCATTTAGAATAAAATAAACCAAATATGTATTTATTCATAAATGAATGGAAGTTACTTTTGATGTAATTCAACTTACTTGTGTGCATGGAGGTTGCGTATGAAGCGCAGCAGTCCAAATGAGTTGTCAGAGTAGAACTTCTTTATCGGCTTCCCATCAGGGCCTTTCTTCATGTTATATGCATCCATCTCCTTAAACAACTGCCTGGTGGTCTCCCCCTCTGCTTCTTCAAACTGGAAAAACACAGAGTACAACTTAAAAACACACACACACACACACACACACACACACACGGATTTGAGAATATAAAGATGGATGTGAGCCTGACATTATGCTTTAGTTACTTTGGAATGGTTTATTTGTATATTTCACAAACAAAGGCATTTTAAGAGAAATAAAGGAGGAATCAAAAATAACAGAAGGTACCAAATAATGAGAAAACAATAAAGATAAACGTGTGGTCATACTGTTTTCTCATATTATTAGTAATAAACTAACCTTTTGTTTCCATGCGTTGAACTGTCCCTGCTCAGCATACTGCTCTAATGCAGCGATGAGGACCTTCAATGACCTGATGAGTTTCTTCTCCTCCTCATTCTTGGTCTTGTTCTCGTCCTCTTCAGCTTTCCGATGCTTCTCAACTTCCTTTTCATTTCCAATCTTTTCCAAGTACTCCTCTCTCCTGGGAAGAAAATAGTGAAAACATGAGTTTAGTCTTCATGTGGATATCGTCTCTGTCGGGTGGAAAGCTCATACAGTACAGTCCAAAACTGTTACTTTTCAGGATCTAAATTCAAAAGTAGCAAAAGTAGCAGATCCGCAAGCTCAAGCTTGCGGATCTGCTGCTTTCGTGTGACGCTGTAGTATGATCAAGTAGGGCGTTAATTTACAGAAAAAAACTAAAAATGAAAATATGGAGATAAGAGGTTTCTGCCCGATGTTATTATTATGTCTAATCATGTACATACAGTATCTGTCCTATGTGTTATTATTGTTATGTCTAATCATGTACATATCTGTCCTATGAGTTATTATTATGTCTAATCATGTACATCAACAACCCTATGTGTTATTATTATGTATAATCATGCACATATCTGCCCCATGTGGTATTATGTCTAATCATGCACATACCGTACCACTACCTGCCGCTATGTACACCTACCAATGTGTCACCACTTTTGCAACTTATGCTTAACCTCATGTACATGTACTGTATGTGCTGCTGTTATGCTACGTGTATGTGTAACCTCATGTACATGTACAGTACATGTACTGTATGTGCTGGTCTTATGCTATTAGTATATATGTAGATATCTAGATTTGTTTTAATGTTCTCGTTGACATGCTTATTTAACGTTTGATTTAACGTTTTAACCCTTTCTGGAAGAAGAAAAAGATGGAACTTATGCTAAAACACATTTTATCCACTTATTTACACCTGTAAACCAGTGATGTGACAATAAAGTAGATTCTGATTCTCTTCAAACATATTGGTAATATATGAGTACCTTACTGTCTGATCAAACAGATTAACATAATATGCTGAAATAGTGTTTATAGATCAATGAATGAATGAATGAATGTGTGGAACAAAAACACGTACCATGTGTTTGGCCAAAAGAAGGGATGAGCCAAGCATTGCTCCACTGTAGGTCTTTCCTTTGGTTCTCCATGGATCATCCACTCAACGAGATCCTTAGCGACCATATCATCAACATGATCCAGGTTGTGCTTGTCATCCATAATGTTGATGTCACATCTCCTGTTGTCGCCAAAAGGATGGTGTCCTCCAGAAAGGATGTAATATATCAACATCCCAGCCGGCTTAAGAATGAGCATGATAATGAGTTAAGATATTTGTATGTATTTCTCATGAATTAAATGGTTCTCGCAGATAAAAAAAAATTACCTGGATATCAGTGCTTTTTTTATAACCTATTTCAGCATCTGCATCTGCATCCAAAGTCTCCTTTGCCATCCAGCATTGTGTTCCTACAGCGCTTGTGGGTTTACTGGTTGTTTTTCCTTTGTCTATTCGTCGGCTTATTCCAAAATCTGCCAATCTTGCCTTGCCTTGACCATCTGCGGGGAAAGTTGGTAGATCAATATAATAACAGGTTTTAGATTAAAATAATTAAACACAGTTGCTTATAATTCTGATATTATTTGCTTGTTTTCTTACCAATCAAGACATTTTGAGGCTTGATGTCCCGGTGGAGAATTGTGCTATCCTGACAATGAAGAATTCTTAAGCTATTGAGGAGCTGTTTTGCAAGGGTTTCAGGGGGTGTCAGGGGTTTCCTCATCTGTTCTGGAAGTGTTTTGATGTATTCTTCCAGTGTGTATTCACATAACTGAAGAGCAAGGTAACCAAAGTACTTATCCTCTACAAAGTCAACATATCGTACAATCGAAGGATCTTCAAGCTCTGGAAGACGTAGATATAGTTCATCATTCTTCAGGTCGCCGTACAGGTCGTGGGTTTTAGACATTCTCTTAACTGCAACTTCAGTGCCATCACCTCTTAACCCCAAGAAGACCTCAACTCCATCACTTCCCTTTGCTATGCGGAATTCATTATCACTCCCATAAACAAGATTCTGAACTTTTGTAACTTTACTGTCATCCATGTTTGCAAGCTTCTCTAACTGAGGCTTCCATTTTTCACTGACTGGGAGCCATTTTCGTGGTATTGTTGATGTACTAGCATCGGGGTCATCTCTCAGGTCCTCTCGATTTATTTTCCTTTTCTTCTCATTGGATCCTGTTGATGGTAGTCATGGAAATGTCAAATTCTGAGTTTGGTTTGATTACATATCTTGGGCAGTTTTATATAGCCTTATACTGTACATATACTGTACATACGTCTCCTACATGGGCACTGCTTGCGTTTGTAATGTTAACAGTTGAAGATTCAGAATATCCCCAAATTTGTTTCTGTTATGTCACGTTACGTCACACGTTACGTGTATGAATTACCACTACAATCTACAGGAATGTTAATAGCCTTAATGTTTTAATAGCATTAATTCTTCACCTACCTTTGAGTATGTCTAGAAGCCGCGCCAGTGTATCAGCATCATCCTTGTGGATCTGCTGTAGAACACTCATTATGACATATTCTGCAGCATCCGGGTAGTAGTACATTATCAGGTCGACAGTGTCTGGCCTGTTAGCTCTACGCAGCTTTTCCTCTGGTATTGCCTTAAGGGCAGGGTTACGCTGGAACTTTTCCAAGTCTATGGTTTTCAGCTCACCCAGAGTTTCCATGATACGTTCCTCAAGTGTGACCGTGATTGATTTCTGGAATAAACAGAGGATGTTGACATCTAAGATTCATTCTCTTTATGCTTTGGGTTAGGGTTAAAACAAAGCCATATAGATTAAACACTTACTGCATGTATGAATGGTCTGACTGCTCAGAGCAGGGTGCGTGTGTGTGTGTGTGTGTGTGTGTGTGTGTGTGTGTGTGTGTGTGTGTGTGTGTGTGTGTGTGTGTGTGTGTGTGTGTGTGTGTGTGTGTGTGTTAATTTTGATTTTAATATAATTACCATAGTTTCAATTTTATTAATTATTTTATATATTGTAATTAAAAAATATTTGTTTTTACTTTACTCCCTGATACTGTGCCTTGCAGCAGTAACCTGTCACATTCCAGGTGGCTGACCAAAGATAGTATGTTTTATATGGAGGTTATTCAATGTTTTTTCCTGTCATGATTTGCATATGCACACAGTGAAACTTGGTGTTCCTCCGGCTACCTTGTGCAATCATGACTGCTAGTGATAAAGACAGTAAATGAATGCCCTCATCAAGTGGATTGATAATGAAATTCCCTCTTGAAAGGGACATTATTGAGTGAGCCTGGGAGAGGACAATATGAATGTTTCCATAGGCTTTGAGTGATATACTGTAAGAGAAAGAACATTATGTTTAAGAAACGGCACAGGGAGACTGAGGCTGACGCAGTGTCATGTGATGAATGGCTGAGGGACCAATTGGGACAGACATAGAGGAAAACATTAAGAAGGTCATAAGAGTGGAATCGAGTACTAACGTTACCTTACAACACTCTGACCTACACAGTAAAAAGTGATAACTATAAGGGGTATTTTGTGGCGAGCTGTGGTTACATCGTAGTGTGCACATTAGTCTTGAAGCGGGCCCCTGATGGGAGGGAAAGCTTCATTTAACATGCAGCTTTTCCTCTGGTCTCTGGTATGACAGGTTGTAACTGTTATGTTTAATGCTCTGGTAGCGTTCATTTTAGATTTTAAGTTGAGGCCAAATCTGCTGTGTGTCTGAACCTCTGTTTGATACACTTTATGTCCCATTCTATAGTGACCCCCGCTTCCAGGTGTTGAGCCTTCCTTAATGTGTTTACATAATATGATTTACTTATTTACTTTACTTTACTTTACTACTTTACTCACTTACACTGACTGCCACTACTGTTTAGTTTTATTGTTGATGTAGTTGTTTTATTTTTGTTCTATTCTAGTCTTGGCATTATTTAGCGTTACTATTTATTTATGTTATTGTTTATTTTTGTTATGTTGTACGTATGCCAGCCTTCTTACACCAATAAGTTGATAATAGTCTGGTGGTGTGTGGCTGTATGGACGCTGGAGGGTTGCTAATAGGTTACTTCACACCTCTATAATTGTGTTGAATAAACAAACAAGAAAGCGCTGCGTGGGTCTTTAATTATCAGAAACTGAAAACAGATGCTCTTTGGAAAGGGTTACATTTTAGGTCAACACATGTAAATGATTATTGGACCCTGATGAAGGCTCTTGAGCCCGAAACACGTTGGTCACATGTGCGTTTTTTTAACTTTGCCAATCAAAGCCATTACAAAATAAAGGCTTTTAACTTAACTGAGCGGAGTGCCTTGGATCTTTTCTTAAGTTCACCTGTTTTTCACACTTGGATTGTCAGCCTACTGCAAGGGAAGGAACTTAAATGTGTCGCCCTATAATTGTGTGTTTGGTATTTTTTTGCATTTCTTCACCATTTGCATACTTTTACTCCTTTCAATTTGCTCCATGTTTTAATCTTTCATCTGCTTGTGTGTGTGTGTGTGTGTGTGTGTGTGTGTGTGTGTGTGTGTGTGTGTGTGTGTGTGTGTGTGTGTGTGTGTGTGTGTGTGTGTGTGTGTGTGTGTGTGTGTGTGTGTGTGTGTGGTTGCAGTGTATTATAACTTAAATCATTGCCAAGTGTCTGTGTATGAAATCATGTGCATGTGTGATGCAGAGTTGTGCTCGTGTACATCAGTGTGTTTACTGAACTAGTGACTGCTTTCAGACACAACAACCATTGTGTTCAGTTTCTGGACAGTGCACATACCTCATGTACGTTGGGTTTATCTAAAAACCTGACCAGTAGATCATTCCTCCTGATCTTCTTCAGAACATTCACCATGACCTGAGCTCCATTACTGGTGTAGTACTGGATGATGAGATCAACAGTCCTCGTCGGTTCAGCGTGCTCCAGGCGCCACTTTGAGAGCGGCTGGAGGCCTTCAACGTTACCAGGCTGTTGCAGATACCACTTGAACGTCATGAACTCATTATTTTCCAGCTCCTTCAGAGTATCCAACATAAGGCCCTTAAGTGTCTCCATGGCTGATTCCTGGTACAAACAGAGGGTGTCAACATCTCAGCTTCATTCTCTTAAAGCTTTGGGTGTGAAGATTTAGTTGTTAAGTTACACACATCATGGAATGGAATATACATTAACCTCTTAAATCTTATTTATATTTTGTCATACGATGGTGTCGTGCGGCAAAAATAGCCAATCTACAATCTCGAAAACGTTTGAAGGTTTGCACCTACAGTATAATGACAGGCCCAACATAGGGATATCAGGATTTGTTTTAGATTAACAGACACATAGGTCAATGAAAGTAAAGCCATTCACATTAAATACTGCTACTATGCATAATATTACATTAGATGGGACATACACACATGAAGAGGATCTGTACAAATATCCAAATGTAGCATAAGGACATACCATTGTCCACTAGATGGCGAACTTTAACCACCTAAGAGAACAACAGAGATAGGCGGGAGGAAGACAGAAATACAAATATTAGAAGTTGAAACTCTACTGTACTAAAATACAGGGCTGGATTAACACCTCTCAGTGCCCCTGGGCACTGGAACTGCAATGGGCCCCCCCCCTCATGTGCAATTCTTTTTTAGGTTTCTTTTTCTTTTTTTTCTCTAATCTAGCTAATTTGACACTGTCAAAAACAAAATTGTGAAAGGTGCCCCTGGGCACGTGCCCAAAGTGCCCATATGGTAGAGCCGGCCCTGCTGAAATACAAATTTAAACACACAATGTGACGCTCTGTGTTGTAGTTTGGTCTGTTTTGCTACTTTTGTGTGACACTGAAGTATGATGAAGTAGGGCGATCATTTACGAAAAATCTTTTAAAAGTTGAAATATGGAGATATGAGGTTTTTGCCCGACAGCATCGCTAAATACTATTGCAGCAATAGAAACATCAACATAATAATAAAAAATACAATAAGTCATCATGTAACAGATACCTTGTATACAGTACATCGTGCAATATTGGTTTGAGCAATCTGTACATGGTGTTGCTCTCTTGCTCGAGGAGAAGGAGACAGTGTAGGAGAGACAGACAGACAGTAGGACAGCTAACAGAGAGACAGTGTAGAAGAGACAGACAGTAGGACAGCTAGTAGGGAGACGGTGTAGGAGAGACAGACAGACAGACAGACAGACAGACAGACAGACAGACAGACAGACAGACAGACAGACAGACAGACAGACAGACAGACAGACAGACAGACAGACAGGAAGGACAGCTATTACGGAGACAGTGTAGGAGAGACAGACAGTAGGACAGCTAGCAGGGAGACAGGGAAGAGAAACATTTTAACAAGCCTATCTGAATCTTGAGCTCATTATGACATTTCCAAGAACTTCTCCCATCTGACCACTTAACATGGGTGGGCTCTGATCCGGAACATGTTGGTAACCACTTGTCTAAATATTCACACAATTGAAATGACAAAGCCTTGATTTCTAAAGCCTCAATTTTGCAGATCTGCATGGAGCAAAGGCAGATCTACGGCCCAGATAGTTTCAAGAACCTGTACAGATGTGATATTACATCATACCAACCTGGAAGGCCATTGTGGTCCAGGAGAGAGGTATGTTTCCTGGTCTAAAGTGCCGTTCACACTGAGCAGCACTATAACTATAAAGATAACTATAACTATATTGTTCACCATTGTATTTTTTTGTATAATCGGTGTGAACTCTTACTCTGCCATCCACTTGACTTTTAAAACTATATTTATATAGTTATAGTGCTCAGTGTACTGTTAATGGCCTTAGGCGGCATAAAATGATGTTGCACGTTTTCTAATGAAACTCTGTAAAATTGTGGATTTCATAGATGTTAGTAAGGTTGTGATGTCTATTTACACAGCTCTCCTGTGGCCAGATTATGTTACAATCTAGGTAGCTGGCTAGCTGTTTATATGTTAAAGCGGCACTATGTAACTTTCTTTTTTATGAATAGAATGTAATTTTGTCCAATCTGTATGGTAGACTAGACTATAACTTATACAATTGGGATGGTTGTATGTTGTCTCCCTGCTCTTCTATTGAGACAAAGGTCAAGGTCATGTCTCACACAGGATCTGACACGAATTTTGACCTGCTGGTCAAGATTACATTTATCCCCTGAGCAAGCAGGCAGGCTCTATTAGCTCAATGGTATAAAAAAAAAATCAGCGCTTGTGCAGGAAACCGGGTTCAAATTCTGGGTAGAAGAGGAAAGTTACATCATGATCAAGCCGACACTAGAAACACAGATATTGACCAAATCATCAGCACAAGTTAAGTGGGAGCTTGCTATAATGCAGTAACATGCCAGCACAAGATATCATAAGCAGGCATGTGCTTTACAATATAACCAAACCATTCAGCATTGGAAAATATAGATGACTAGATTTTCAGCCTGCTATGTGGCGTTCAAATCCAGTCCTATCGGCTGATCAGATCAATGGTCACCGAGTTAAGGTCATTTGACTATAACACTGCTGTAATGCCACATAATGTGTGCAAATTATTACATTTTTTTGTGTGACTATTGTCATGGCAGATCCCAGTGTTTGTGCCATGTTTTTTTTTTCCGTTTTTTCTGAAATCCCTTGTGTCTAACTGATTAGTGGCAGTGCACACCTGGCTGTATTGGCATGGGCGTGGGGGCAGTCCAAACACACGTAAGGATCTGCAGGTATTTGTGAGTGAATCTCACCAAAAGAGTGTGAAGCTTGTCTCAAAACTGAATGCGTGTGTTGGTCTACTCACAAATGCAGATTCAACAATTCACACGCAGAATTGATTCTTTACTAATGATAGTTTATGATAAATGCACACACAAGTATAATTATTTCTCTCCCCATATTAGTTTATTGCAATTTCACAATGTGGTGGTGACCCTTGTGAACCGAAAGTGCAGACTGGCGCAAACATGAAGAATGTGCATTTGAATTGTTTAAAAATCTTTTAATCTGCAATAGACCAACGCGTCGTCACCACGGGGGGGGGGCGTGGCATAGTAGCGCAGACATGTTTGTTTTGGGCAATGTTAATGGTGGTTTATACCACCATTAACCCCCCCCTCAAAGATGTCCGCTGCTACCAAAAGACACTTGTTGACGCCCCCTTCAGGATTTTTGGCACGCTCTATAGAGACTTTGTTATTAAATGTGTCTCTCTAATAGACTGTATATTTAGTCTATTTTATGCCGCCTAAGGTAACAATAAAAACAAAACAACTAAAACCATATACTTAGTTGACCGTATTCCCAAGGGCAGAGAAAAGGCAGATCTACGGCCCAGATAGTTTCAAGACCCTGTACAGATGTGATATTATATCATACCAACCTGGAAGGCCACTGTGGTACAGGAGAGGAGAGAGGTATGTTTCCTGGTCTAAAGTGACATTCACACTGAGCACTATAACTATAAAGATAACAATAACTATATCGTTCACCATTGTATCATTTTTTATTATCGGTGTGAACTCTGCCATCCACTTGACTGATTTTTAAAACTATATTTTTATAGTTATAGTTATAGTGCTCAGTGTACTGTTAATGGCCTTATGTGGCGTAAAATCGACTAAATATATAGTCTATTAGAAAGACACATTTAATAACAAAGTCTCTATTGCAGTTTAAAACATTTTTAAACAATTAAACACATTCTTCATGTTTGCGCCGTTCTGCACCTTTGATTCAGGAGTCACCACATTGTGAAATTGCACTAAACTAATAGTGCCTTATAGGATAGTAGGACAGTAGGTTACTGTACTAGGAAGTAGGATAGAAAGATTTATAATAGTACAGTAGGATGTTATTAATCAGTAAATATTTTAAGCTTCATACATGATATTATTGATCAGTATAAACTCACCTGCGCAGGTAGAAGTCTATAGTTGAGGAGAGAAGAGAGAAATGACACAACCAGGAAGGAGCCGTTTCTGATGATTCCAGCCAGTACACACACACACACACACACACACACACACACACACACACACAGTAGACAAAAGGTTAAAACAGCACATTTTAACAACAAGGCCGTTCAAAGTGCTTAATAAAAGAATACAGGGAAGGTGGGCACTAGGGAAAACTGGGCACCATCTTTAGTAAGGGTTAAGTGTCTTTCTCAGCGACACTTCAACACATTGCTGACAGCCAGTGGTAACTAAATACATTTACTCTGTATTAAGTACTGTACTTTATTTACTTTACTGGAGTATTTCCAATTTTCAGTACTTTTACTACTACTCCACTATATCTCAAAGGCAAATATTGTACTTTTACTGCACTACAATTATTTGAAAACTTTAGTTACTTTGTAGATTTGGATTATTATTAACATACATTAACCACTTCTTATATACATTACTTTTTATATACATTTAAAAACTTGTGAAATGGGACATTCTGCGTAATGAGTACTTTCTACTTTTGGTACTTTAAGTACATTTTGATGCCAGTACCTTCGTACTTTTACTCAAGTACATTTTGAATTCCGGAATTTTACTTGTAACAGAGTATTTCTACATTGCAGTATTGATGCTTTTACTGGAATAAAAAATTTTAGTACTTCTTCCACCACTGCTGAGAGCTAGAATTGTACCTGGAACCTCCAGGACCTCCAGAGTTCTAGGTGGGCTCACTAACCATTCAGCTATGGCCGCCCCAAAATGCTTGGAAATGGGGTCAACCTGCAAACAAATTGATCCCAGCCTAGAAGGCTTCTAATCCCATATCATGTGACATTCATTCCGCTGCCATTGGCTAGATCAAGGGTCTTCAACAGGGGGTCCGGGACCCCTATAGAGGGTCCTCAGAATTACTACAGGGGGTCCCACCAAACCTTTGTGTGATAGCATTTTTTTTTTACATTAACCACTTGAACCCTATAGTATCCCTATTCTGAGGAGAACTTTAGCCAAAAATAGCAGATCTACAAGCTACAAGCTCTCTTCGCCTCGCACTTGCGAGGCGTTGAGAGCTTGTAGATCGGCTATTTTTGGCAAAGAGGTTTGGTATTAGAGGGGAAAAAGAGAGGCAAAATCCGCCACCGACTCGACTCAGGTTGTGTCTGAAGTCGCCTAGGTCGTGATAGTCGGTTCCTTAGTCGCTAGTCGTTTCCTTAGTCGCGGCCCCGCGACGCTGCATCGTGCGCCACGGCCAGGTCGGGTACGCCACGACCAGGTCGGTTACGCCACGACCAGGTCGGGCACGCCACGACCACGTCGGCCATGGCACGACCAAGTCAGCCAAGCCATGACCAAGTTGGGCAGGTCGACGCATATTGCGCCTGACCAACGTCTCTAATGGTAAGCTCACCGTGGCCTTTTGTGCAGTCCTCTGTTCCCGTAGTTAACACAATCCCCCCCCCCATGTGCGCCCCCCCCCCTCTAAGGAGTCACTCATAATATTTTTTAAATAGTGAGCTTGTAGATCGGCTATTTTCAAACAGCCATGGAGAGGAGTTGACATTTCACTAAGGCAGAACTCTGTCAGTAATCAATGGATTCTTGTAATTCAAAGTTTTCTATGATCTGTCAAGTTTATATTTTCATTTGGTGTATTTATTTATGTAATTTATTTTCTGTCTATCGAACGAAAATAGAGCGGACAATTACGCAGTACGGCCATGAACGAGTCATGTTCCACTCCCAATTTAGGTGGGATTTCAAATACTTATTCCTTCATTAATCCCCCCCCCCCCCACACACACACCCCCCACGTCATAATAATCTGTCTATCAAAGGATATCAAGCCAGGGTTTCTTGCGCGTAATTACGCACGTAAGTCCATGCTGTGACATAATAATGTACTACTTATACTTATATAATACACAACAGCCTACTGTACGCTACCATTGTTGGGCTGTTGGCCACCGTGGCACCACCGTGGCACTCATCATGATTTGTGTGCATGGGGTTCTCATCTTAAACAAGCTGCGTGCTTAATGATATTTCCAGTTTAGTAGACCTTGTATTGTGAATTTGTACTTCCATGTACTGTTATGTACTGTCATGTACCGTTCTCATGTCTTACTAAATAAAGTAGGCCTACATCAATCAATCAATCGTTTGGCAGTGGAGATCCATTTGCAACCTCGTTGAGGTTGCAACCGAGGTTGCTAAGGTCACGACCTCAACGGAGGTTGTGACCTAGGTCGCTAAAGTCCCGACGCACCTCGCCAGTCGTGACCCAGCCTAGGTCGCTAAAGTCGCGACCTCAGCGACCTTAGGTCCCGACGCACGTCGCCTGCCAGCTAGGTCGCCAGCTAGACCAGTGTGCCAGGCTCCAGACCGACGCACGGACCGCTCGGCAGCTCATGAAGTTATCCCATTTAGCTCCCATTGTGAGCTTGTAGATCGGCTATTTTTCAAATCGCCTATGTATAAAATATGGCGAAAGTGGTTAATGTATGGTTTATAATATAATATATTTTCTCTGCAAAGTGTAGGATTATTATTATTATTGTTATGTCTGTCAAAAGTCTGCGGCTGTAATACAAACACAGACACGCAGTTAACCCCCACGTTATTGCCGTGTGTCCCCCCTCCAAGGTGAATAAATAATTTAAGAAAAAATTAATTACATTAAAACCGTCATTTTTGCCCATGGAAATTATATTAAAACCCCTTTATCTATCTATCTATCTATCTATCTATCTATCTATCTATCTATCTATCTATCTATCTATCTGCGGTAGAGTTCAGGTCGGAATTAAAGTATTATATCATCATATTCGAGAACTTTATTATGTTGGAGAAATTGATGCTATTCAATTCAAGGATTATTATTATTATTATTATCATCATTATTATTATTATTATTACCCTTATTGTTATTATAATTATAGACCTATTGCAATAATAGACTTTATTATTATTACTGGAGTATTTCCATTTTTCTATACTTTCACTTCTACTCCACTAAATCTCAGAGGCAAATATTATTGTACTTTTACTCCACTACAATTATTTGAAAACTTTAGTTACTTTGTAGATTTAGATTATTATTACATCCTCAACCACTTCAGCCCTATTTAAACGTTGGCTATTTGAAATTAGCAGATCTACAAGCACACAATGCATCACAATGTGAGGCGTTGTGAGCTTGTAGATCGGCTATTTTAAAAAGATTATTATACATTTTAGACATAATGATAACATGTGAAACGGTACACTCTGCATAACAAGTACTTTTACTTTTGGTACTTTAAGTATATTTTGATGCCAATACTTTTGTACTTTCACTCAAGTACATTTTTAATCCCCATGAGTATTTCTACAATAGGGTATTGATACTTTTACATATAAGTAAATATGTTTAGTACTTCTTCCATCACTGACTACTCGCGCACACACACACACACACACACACACACACACACACACACACACACACAGAGTAGGGGTTAAGTGTCTTTCTCAGCGACACTTCAACACATTGCTGAGAGCCAGTGGTAACTAAATACATTTACTCATGTAACCGACACGTTGATAACAGAGTGACGTCGCGGGCAAACCGTTAAAATACCAGACTGCCACACCAAGGGGCTGTTTGGGATTTCCCCCAATCTCTCTCCCATCCTGCTAAAGATAACGTAGATGACATCAAAGATGAGAACCAGGAAGGAAGAGGGCAAATATTGCGAGAAAGCAGGCCTTGGAGATCATTCAGGCAGATGGCCGTCACCTCCACACCGGGAGGTGAAAAAGGCACACTGCCCCCTTTGTGAACCACACACACACACACACACACACACACACACACACACACACACAGAGACACCCCCCCCCCTCTCTCTCTCTCTCTCTCCCTCCCTCTTTTTAGCGCATGGAAAATCATGTTTTCGCCACAAAAAAGACATTCTACACGTGACCTCATGGAGAGACATGTGGACAATAATGTGAAAATGTATATGCTGTATTTCCAGATGTATGCCTGGTGTGTAGAAGTGACCTGGGCATGGCCCAATGGGCCCATGGCTGACCTCGGTCATGAAGTGCACTGAAGGGTTTTGCTCCCCCCCTGTGCCTCAGAGTCAGCAATCTCACAGCAGATAAGGAATTAACATAGAGAGGACTTGTAAACACTTCAAAGGAATCTTGGGGCATAAAGAGTCCCCAGGAACACTACTCTGTGCTCTTCAATACGGAACCACCGACGAGGAGGTCCAGACAGGACCTCCTGTTGGCTCAACGCCGACGAGGGAGGACCCATTCCCCTCTCCCTGGGTCTGCCATCAGGCCCATCACCAACCAACGATGAGGAGGGTTAATCACCTTCCGTTGACTCTGCAAACGAGACGATCCACGGGACACCCAAGTCCCCGTCGCACGGAGGCCTACCACGGCCTCACTCTCGTCTCCCAGAGGCAGCGAGCACTGAAAGAGCATCAGTGCGCCCTTCTCCAGGAGGACATCGCCGCGGTCAACTCGTCGACCCGATCTCCGCCACTGTCGACGCTAACTCAGTCTGCCATTACACTGAGATTCCCGAACTCTGCGACCACTCGCTAGAACAGTGCCAAGTTGGGCTTTAGGGCGCGCCTGTGTATCTTTCTCCCGAATCCAGAGTCTCAGGACTCAGGCCCTATCCGGGTCTAAAGGTGTGTTGAACCATTTGATTTGTGCATTAATCTTAAGGCGATGTTACTGTGTTTACAAGAGAATATCTGTTATAGTTGAGCATAGCTCAGAAGGTGTTACAATAATGCATTCCCAATGCGATTCCTTCTTTTCCTCTCTGTGACTTTTCTCTCTCCTGTGTTTTTATCTCCCCACATTTAACTACATACACAACCTAAGTTTCGGTTTCCCAAGCTTTGCTTTATAAATACTTGTAACAGTGAAGTCTGAATAAACCCATCTTTATTGTAACTTGAAAGCAATGATTTTTGGTCTCTTTTGTTGAACCAGTTAAAGATTATCTCTCTCTGATTAAATGACATTTATACAAACCTGTCCTGTTACATTACAGTGACGTAAGTTTCAATAATAATAATAATAATATATATATATATATGTATGTATTATTATATTGTAATTAATTCATAAATTATATTTATATGATTTATGAGATAATTACGTCCTGTGTACATATGCTGCGATATCATCGCGGTATAGTTATTACACTCAAGTACTGTACTTTACCTTACTGGAGTATTTCCATTTTTCTGTACTTTTACTTCTACTCTACTATATCTCAATGGCTAATATTGTACTTTTACTCCACTACAATTATTTGAAAACTTCAGTTACTAGTTACTTTCTAGATTTTGATTATTATTAACATACATTAACCACTTCAGCCCCACACACATTTTGGCCATTTGAAAATAGCCGATCTACAAGCTCACAATGTGTTGCATCGCGACGTATTGTGAGCTTGTAGATCGGCTATTTTCAAATGGCCAAAATGTATATAGGGCTGAAGTGGGTAATATATGTTTTGTAATAATAATCAAAATCTACAAAGTAACTAGTAAATAAAGTTTTCAAATAATTCTAGTGGAGTAAAAGTACAATATTTGCCTCTGAGATCGAGTGGAGTAGAAGTAAAAGTATTGAAAATTGGAAATACTCCAGTAAAGTAAAAATACCTCAAAATTGTACTTACGGTACGTCAAAGCCAAAAAATAGCAGATCTACAAGCTCACAATGCCTCGCACTTGCAAGGTGTTGAGAGCTTGTAGATCGGCTATTTTTGGCAAAGAGGTTTTGGTGTAGAGGGGAAAAATGAACAGACTAAGTAAAAAGTGAAAGGTCAAACTGACGGTTTAAGTGGTTAAATGTCTGAAAATACACATTAACATGAATCCAATACTTCACTGATGATAGTGCTGTCATACAGCACAGTGCTGTCAAACACACAAATCCAGTGACCTCTGAACCGTCATACCCACCTAAACCTACTCGGCCGGCATGGAAAAGGTGTCTTTCACTATAATACGCCTAAATGTGCTGCTATTCATCCACGCCGCCTGGATGAATACCATGGGACTGTCCCACGCAAAGTGGGACAGTCCCACATCTAAATGACTTTTCAGGTGTCCCACAAATTGAGACGCTGTCCCACACTGTGACTGCCAGACATCGGTGTTCAAATGTGCGTTTTAAAATCTAGCTTACATCACAGGCAGTGTGGAGAAAGCGTTCTAATTACCCTCTTTAAGAGAGAAATAAAGCCATCAGTCATATATCAATGCACAGATGTAGAGAGGTGTGCTGAAGCTCTTAACATGAGCATACATACAGCAAACTAGACGGGTTGTGTTGCCGCGATGCAACTCAGTGACAAGCAGGGGTGCAATGCTCATAGGACGGCCTTGCACGGCGTGCAGGAACCTATTTGACCAGGAGCACACGCAGGCACACGCATAGATTTAAAACGAGTTTAAATTCACACCTCAACTAAGTTTACAAAGGCTCCCGACTCACACCAGGTACATTAACATAGGAATAAGCCTAGATGCATATCAATTGTCCATTGTTTGACCTGAAGTGTAGGTGTTAAGCGACGTGCGCGTCACGTCATTAAAATACACTGCGTACTGACGCCCAAATGAGCATAGCAACACGGGTGACAAGAGATCCCTTCACAACAAGTGAACACTGGACACAACACTGCTCTAGCAGCACGTGAATAAATAGGCTCTATGCACAGCAGCCGTATTGGGAAGAAATTGGGCCTCTTTCTTACTTCCTTCACAGGTGTTGCCAATGATACTAATGAAGGCTCAGTTCCATTCTGGTCAAACAGGGTCAGGGTGCAGATATTGTGCATGTTGGCTCACTGGAAACACTCTGTTACACCAGTGGGTCTCAACGTGTGGTCCAGGTACCCTCATGGTTCCAGGAGGGGGTTCCAAATTGACCCTTATGGATACTGTATGTAACTCTGAGGGTGTACAAATGGAACCAAATGGACCCGTGAGGGTGAATTTGGTTCCATTTGTACACTTATGGGGGTCCTTGAAATTAAAAAAGTCTGAGAACCACTGTGCTACACTAAATGGAACAGAGCCTTCATTAGTATCATTGGTAACACCTGTGAGAATAGGGACGTGTAAGTGAGAAAAGGAAGTGAGAATATGGCTGCTGTGCATAGAGCCTATTCAGCCTAATATGCTTTTATTAAACATTGTGGTTAATCTAATCAAAAGCGAAATAGATACTACAGGAGCTGTAGAGAATGCTGTCCATTCTAACAAGAATTCAAATACAGAAAACAGTTATTTACAAGCTTGTTTAATTTGTTGCATGTTGAAGTCGGCCATACCACCCATGACCAAAATGTGCATTTTTAAAACAAAATGTGAGACGCCAGAGGGTTTTAATAACAAAATAATAGGCAATATTAAGCCTATGGTCGAATATGACATCAAGACATATAATAGCAACTAATTTGCTATTAATCCCCCCCACCCTCACCCCGCATTGTCCCACAACAAAAGCGGTACTTCTGTCCCTCAAATTAACAGTTTGGATCTGGTCACCCAGACCACGCAGCTCACCCATCTTCACTTAACATGGGTGGGCTCTGATCCGGAAAAGGTTGGTAACCACTTGTCTAAATATTCACACAATTGAAATGATAAAGCGTTGATTTCCAAAGCCTCAATTCAGCAGATCTACATGGAGCAAAAGCAGATACGGCCCAGATAGTTTCAACACCCTGTACAGATGTGATATTATATCATACCAACCTGGAAGGCCACCAGGTTGTGGTACAGAAGAGGAGAGGTATGTTTCCTGGTCTAAAGTGACATTCACACTATAACCATAAAGACAACTATAACTATATATCGTTCACCATTGTATCATTTTTGGGCGGTGAAACCGCCCCTATAAGTGAGGTTTGGAAAAATGTACAAATATCCTGCGCTGTGAAACCGCCCCTATAAGTGAGGTTTGGAAATTTGTACAATTATCCTGCACCGTGATTGGCCAATTACAATCTATTCAGGACTGTGTTTGGTCAGTGTCACATGACACATGTGCATAGCCCTATATAAGAAACCATAACTTGAAAAAAAACATAAATGAGTTTTTTTCAAGTTATGGTTTCGTCCATCATAAAGAGTGTTTCAATAAATGTATTTATCTTTTGTACATGATTGGTTGACTCCATTCAGTATTGTGATTAGCTAGCAAGACACCGCCCACTTCACACAGGGTGTGATTTTTTATAATCGGTGTGAACTCAGCCATCCACTTGACTATATTTTTATGGTTATAGTTATAGTGCTCATTGTACTGCTAATGGCCTTAGGCTGCGTAAACTCGACTAAATATATAGTCTATTAGAGAGACACATTTAATAACAAAGTCTCTATTGCAGTTTAAAATATTTTTAAACAATTTAAATGCACATTCTTCATGTTTGTGCCGGTCTGCACCTTTGGTTCAGGAGAGTCACCACATTGTGAAATTGCACTAAACTAATATGGGGAGAGATTTGTCTCAAAATTATTTGTGAATCCAATACCATGATGCACAAATATTCAATGATTTACAAATGTGTTTCCATGATTTACAATTATTTATTTGTGACTTTTGTATAAAAGGAATTTGTAATTTAAAAAAATATATATTGTACATTTGCATTTTTGTGTGCATTTATCATAACATATCATTAGTAAAGAATCGATTCTGTGTGTGAATTGTTGAATATGCATTTGTGAGTACACCAACACACGCATTCAGTTTTGAGACAAGCTTCACACTCTTTTGGTGAGATTCACTCACAAATACCTGCAGATCCTTACATGTGCTTGGACTGCCCCACCCCCACCCCATGGCAATTACAGCCATGTGGGCACTGCCACTAATTAGTTAGACAGGAGGGGTTTCAGAAAAAATAGGTATTTGGGGTAAAAGTTGGGAAGCTGAACAAAATAAAAACTGGTCAGGGAGCTGCCATTACAATAGTCACGCAAATAATGTAATAATGTGCACACATTATGTGGCACTACAGCAGTGTTATAGCAGTGTCTAACATTTCAAATGGCCATAACTCGGTGACCATTGCTCTGATCAGCGCGATGGGACTGGATTTGAACGCCACATAGCAGGCTGAAAATAAGGCCCCAAATAAAGCTGTAATCCCACGTTTTATGTCCTCTCCTGATGTGGAGACTAAACAACTTAAACCATTTACTTAGTTGACCGTATTCCCCAGGGCTCTATAATTGGCCCTCTCCTGTTTTCTCTGTACACCAAATTATCAAAAATGGCCGATCTAAAAGCTCACAACATGCATGATAACGTTACTTGTGACACGTTGTGAGCTTGTAGATCAGATGTTCACTATTAGCCCCTGAATAGGAATGCTAAGATTCAAGTGGTTAATTACAACTGTAAGACCAGGGATTTGAACCTGGGTCTTCAACATGGATCTTTCAGATCAGCCTTTCAACCCTGCTTCCCTTAACCTTGGGTACCTTGGACCCCTTATGGCAAATCCCAGCCCAGGGCAGGTGATAATGGTCTCCATGTCTGCCTATTAGGCCTACTAAACGATGGTCAAAGAAGAGAAGAATTAATAGGAAAGAGTATAGCATAGCGGGGCTCATAAACCTTGCTTATAAGCTTACAATAATGCAGAATGAATCAAATCACTTATTGCATAATGCTGTGTGTGTAAAGCTCCCCAAACATCTTGGGGACAGGATGTTACTGCAGTACATACACACAAAAAGTTACTGGTTACTGGACACCAACGTTACTGGACGTGCATTGGGTCATAATAGGGCCTCGTATGACACAGGAGATGTTGACAGGACTGGTCACTCAGTGGCAAACAGTGGTAAACTAATCTATAATTTGGTTGTGTTATACCGTAGAACCAATTATAAATTATGCTAAAGTGTGATATTAATTATCTGAACTCATTTTACTATGATGTACTATGATTTGGTCTGACTATGACTATGAGTCGGTCCTTCCTTAATATTACTTTTTTGATCCTAAAGAAATAATCAAGAATGTGATCATATTATTTTGGTTTATTTTATTGTTTTATGACCATACTGTATTATGTCTAATCATGTGTTTGAATTGTACTCAGCTGTTTGTGCAGCAGTGACAGTGGAGCAAGGAGGAAAACAGAAGTTGGTTAAATGAAGAAATTTAGAAGGGACGTACATAGCAGATGTTTCCTGTACTTTGGGCTGGTGAAAGCAGAATACCACACACTAGTGATGCGCGGGTTGACCCGTAACCCGCGGGACCCGCGGATCAACCCGCGGCGCGGGTGGGTCGAGTCAGAATTTCAGAGGCAATTATGCGGGCTGCGGGTGAGCGGGTCAGCCGCTCTCACACGCAAAAAAATAATAAAAAATCACATGCTCTTGTTTTGTCTTTATTCCTAATAAGAATAAGAATAAACAATAAAACAGTTTGAATACACTTGGGGATTCTTTTCTAACCATGATTTTACAGAATTATAGGTACGACCCGCGGGGCGGGTTGAGCCATAGATTTATATATGGGTTCGCGGGGCGGGTTGAGGCGGGTTGGGTTCCGTGGCGGGGCGGGGCGGGGCGGGTCATGAAAAAACCCGACCCGCGCATCACTACCACACACACAGGCACACACGCTCACATAGATTGCTTAGGGTGTGGGGGCACGACGCTGCTGCAATACACACAGGCACACACACACACACACACACACACACATAGATTGGGTGTGAGGCACGAATGCTGTGATACAGACACACACGCATATGGGAAAAGTACTGGGCCATTACAAAACCACAGGGGGGTCAAGAAAGAGTATCTTGACTGTAATGAAGCAGAGTGGCAGATCTAATGCTGCACATGATGAAAATTATGATTATTTGAATAATTAATATATACAAATAAAATCAAATAATCTCAAAACTGAATGCATGTGCTAGTGTACTCACAAATGCAGATTCAACAATTCACACGCAGAATTGATGATTTACAGATGACATTTTATGATAAATGCGCCAAATTGCAAATGATATATTTACAAATAGTCATATATTTGTACAAATCATAGCACATGTATTCCAATACTAACTTACAAGTTACAAGTAAGTTTGCGGATAGGAAAATACATTTGTAAACTCTTTTGTGCACACACAAGTAGGCTATAATATTTTTTTGTAAAAATTACAAATATTCCATTCAATTTACAAAAGTCACAAATACATTATTTGTGTTTGCAGATTGCAAAACACATTTGTGAATTATGGAAACACATTTGTAAATCATGGAATATTTGTGCATCATGGTATTGGATTCACAAATAATTTTGAGACAAATCTCTCCCATTAAACTAATGGTGCCTTATATGATAGTAGGACAGTGGCTTACTGTACTAGGAAGTAGGAACGTTTTATAAGTAAAGATTTTAAGCTTCATACATGATATTATTGATCAGTACAAACTCACCTACTCACGTAGAAGTCTCTAGTTGAGGAGATACGAGAGAAGTTACACAGTCAACCAGGAAGGAGCTGTTTCTGATGATTCCACGCGCACACACACACACACACACAAACACACACACACACACACACACACAGAGTAGACAAAAGGTTAAACAGCACATTCCGTTCAAAGTGCTTAATAAAACAATACAGGGAAGGTGGGCACTAGGAAAATCTGGGCACCATCTTTAGTAGGGGTTAAGTGTCTACTAAATACATTTACTCAAGTATTGTACTTTATTTTACTGGAGTACTTCAAATTTTCTGTACTTTTACTTCTACTCCACTATATCTCAAAGGCTAATATTGTTCTTTTACTCCACTACAATTATTTGAAAACTTGAGTTACTAGTTAGTTTGTAGATTTTGATTATATTTAACATACATTAACCACTTTGGCCCTACATACATTTTGGCCATTTGAAAATAACAGATCTACAAGCTCACAATGCGTCGCTTCGCGATGCATTGTGAGCTTGTAGATCTGCTATTTTCAAAAGATTGTTATACTGTACATTTGAAAACTTGTGAAATGGGACATTCTGCATAATGAATACTTTCTACTTTTGATACTTTAAGTACATTTTGATGCCAGTACTTTTGTACTCAAGTACATTTTGAATTCCGGACGTTTACTTGTAACAGAGTATTTCTAAATTGCAGCATTGATGCTTTTACTGCAAACAAATTGATCCCAGCCTAGAAGGCTTCTAATCCCATATCCCGGTGTGACATTCATTCCACTGCCATTGGCTAGATCAGGGGTCTTCAACATAAAATCTTTTGAAAATAGCAGATCTACAAGCTCACAATGCGTTGCATCGCGACGTATTGTGAGCTTGTAGATCGGCTATTTTCAAATGGCCAAAATGTATATCGGGCTGAAGTGGGTAATATATGTTTGTAATAATAATCAAAATCTACAAAGTAACTAAAGTTTTCAAATAATTGTAGTGGAGTAAAAGTACAATATTTGCCTCTGAGATGTAGTGGAGTAGAAGAAAAAGTATTGAAAATTGGAAATACTCCAGTATACTCAAGTAAAGATACCTCAAAATTGTACTTAAGTACAGTACTTAAGTAAATGTACATAGTTACTTTCCACCACTGGGTGTAGAGGGGGAAAAAGAGCAGACTAAGTAAAAAGTGAAGGGTCAAATTGACTATTGACGGTTTAAAGAGTGCCTTTATCAACATATCTTCTTGTTTTCTCAATAGTTGATGTGTTTCACATTTAATTTGCCACTTGAATGGGTTACCCATAATGTTAACACAGCAGAGGGGAGACGGCAGACAGACAAGTAGTCGCATTTCAGTGACATCACTGTCTTTACGAGCGCCGACTGTAAATAGGGACATCTCATCCCAATCCCTCCAACTGACTTTATTCATGTCTATATTTTGAACATCTCATAGGCTTATATTAATTTTCTACCTACCGCGGAGCTCCGACGGTACATGAAAAATTAGGTACATGAAAAATAGGACAGTAGCTTACTGTACTAGGACGTAGGATAGAAAGATGTATAATAGTACAGTAGGATGTTATTAATCAGTAAATATTTTAAGCTTCATACATGATATTTTTGATCAGTATAAACTCACCTACGCAGGTAGAAGTCTCTGTGATTGAGGAGATACGAGAGACGTGACAAAACCAGGGAGGAGCTGTTTTATAGTTCTGATGATTCTGACCACATTCAGCCTGCATAGACAACACACGAACACACACACACACACACACACACACACACACACACACACACACACACACACACACACACACACACACACACACACACACACACACACACACACACACACACACACACACACACACACACACACACACACGAAAAGAATACAGGGAAGGTGGGCACCATCTTTAGTAAGGGTTAAGTGTCTTGCTTATGATTACTGACATGGACTATGCAGATGACATTACCAGAGTCTCAGACACAGCAGAGAATGTAAGGGAACTACTACTGGCAGTAGAAATGGAGTGCAAGAAGATCTGCCTCAAGCTCTATGCCAAAAAAAAAAAAAGTATCTGTATTTAACACAGAGGACATCATTGCCACTGCTGACGGGACAGTGTTCGAGGTAGTCGAGGACCAGTGGTGGAAAAAGTACTCAAATCTTTTATTTAAGTAAAAGTATCAATACTGCAATGTAGAAATACTTTGTTACAAGTAAAAGTCCGGAATTCAAAATGTACTTGAATAAAAGTACAAAGGTACAAAAGTGGCATCAAAGTGTACCAAAAGTCATTATGCAGAATATCCCATTTCACAAGTTTTCAAATGAATAAAATGTATAAAAATCATTTGAAAATAGCAGATCTACAAGCTCAAAATGCGTCGAATCACGAAGCATTGTGAGATTGTAGATCTGCTATTTTCAAATGGTCGAAATGTATAAAGGGCTGAAGTGGTTAATGTATATTTGGAATAATACTCAAAGTATAAATATTTTTTACAAATTGCAAATGATATATTTATAAATACCTAATATTTGTACAAATCATAGCACATGTATTTAAATGCCAACTTACAAGTTACAAGTAAGTTTGCAGATAGGAAAATACATTTGTAAAAATGTTCTTAAAAAAGCGTGACGTTTGTCTCAAAATGATGTAACAGGAGAAAGGAATGTATGCGTGTGTTGGTCTACTCACAAATGCAGACTCAACAATTGGCACACAGAATTATAGTTTACAAATGATATTTTATGATAAATGCACACACCAGTATAATACATTTTTGTAAAAAATACAAATTCATATTTACAAAAGTCACAAATAAATCATTTGTGTTTGCAGATTGCAAAACACATTTGTAAATCATGGAATATTTGTGCATCATGGTAATGGATTCAGATTTTTTTTTTAGACAAATTCCCATTAAACTAATGGTGCCTCATATGATAGTAGGACAGTAGGTTACTGTACTAGGAAGTAGGATAGAAAGATGTATAATAGTACAGTAGGATGTTATTAATCAGTACATATTTTAAGCTTCATACATGATATTATTGATCAGTATAAACTCACCTACTCAAGTAGAAGTCTCTAGTTGAGGAGAGAAGAGACTCAACCAGGAAGGGGCCGATTCTGACTACACTCAGCACACACACACACACACACACACACACACACACACACACACACACACACACACACACACACACACACACACACACACACACACACTAGACAAAGGGTTAAAAAAGCACATTTTAACAACAAGGCCGTTCAAAGTGCTTAATAAAAGAATACAGGGAAGGTGGGCACCATCTTTAGTAAGGGTTAAGTGTCTTGCTCAGCAACACTTTGACACATTGCTGAGAGCTAGTGGTAACTAAATACATTTACTCAAGTACTGTACTTTACCTTACTGGAGTATTTCCATTTTTCTGTACTTTTACTTCTACTCTACTATATCTCAAAGGCAAATATTGTACTTTTACTCCACTACAATTATTTGAAAACTTTAGTTACTAGTTACTTTGTAGATTTTGATTATAATTAACATACATCAACTTCTTCAGTCCTATATACATTTTGGCCATTTGAAAATAGCAGATCTACAAGCTCACAATGCTTCACGATGTGATGCATTGTGAGCTTGTAAATCTACTGTTATACATTTGAAAACTTGTGAAATGGGAAATATTCTGCATAATGAGTACTTTCTACTTTTGGTACTTTAAGTACATTTGATGAGGGTACCTGCAGAGGGGCCACCAAACCTTTGTGTGATAGCATTCTTTTTTTACATTAACCATTTGAACCCTCGCATCCCTATTCTGAGGAGAACTTTAGCCAAAAATAGCAGATCTACAAGCTCTCAGCGCCTCGCACTTGCGAGGCGTTGAGAGCTTGTAGATCGACTATTTTTGGCAAAGAGGTTTTGGTGTAGACAGTGGTGGAAAAAGTACTCACTTTTTTTACTTAAGTAAAAGTATCAATACTGCAATGTAGAAAAACTCTGTTACAAGTAAAAGTCCGGAACTGTAAATTTACTTGAGTTAAAGTACAAAAGTATTGGTATCAAAATATACAAAAAGTACAAAAGTAGAAAGTACTCATTATGCAGAACGTCCAATTTCACAAGTTTTCATATGTATTAAAAGTATACAAATCTTTTGAAAATAGCAGATCTACAAGTTCACAATGCGTTGCATCGCGACTGATAGAGTTAATCTCGTTATCTTAATTATTATAATGTGTCTAGGGTCCATAAACCTGCTTAAAATGTCAATTTAATGGTTTCATATTGGCCTAAATCAGTCATGTTAAATGTTGCTTCTGTACTCCCAGTCTCTCTGTCTATGCAAGGTCAAACTAGCTACAGGCTTTCTGTGGCTATCTGTTGTTTTGAGAACACTGTATCTAGATGTTCTTTTCTACGCTAACCCTTCCTTCAGTGTCACGAAATCCCCACTGACCAGTGACAGGTCAGAGCCGATGTCAACGTGTTGACCCAGACATGTGGACGCTGTTTGTCCAAAGATAAACTGTCACACCATCATCATCATCTTCTACCATCATCATCCTCATCTGACGACGACGTAATCATCACTCTCATCCAATCCAAGAAGTCCACCTTCGCCCGGAAACTCATCTATGTCACATCCTATGATGTCATATGTTTATGTTAACGGACGCTGTTAAAGTCCAGTGCTTTCTCTGTTAAACGGGAGAGAGACACGACCGATGATGCCTACCATACCTGTGACACTGTAACCTTCCATTCTCTCTCTGTCTGAATACAAGATATTTCACTATACCCAATGGCTACCTGTGTTCTGAGTCTGGTTTTTCTTTGTCGCCTCTTTATGAAAGTATCTGGTACTTTGTATGGTTGATAGGGAAAAACAGCTCCATCAGCGACGTATTGTGAGCTTGTAGATCGGCTATTTTCAAATGGCCAAAATGCATATAGGGCTGAAGTGGTTAATGTATGTTTTGTAATAATAATCAAAATCTACAAAGTAACTAGTAACTAAAGTTTTCAAATAATTGTAGTGGAGTAAAAGTACAATATTTGCCTCTGAGATCGAGTGGAGTAGAAGTAAATTGGAAATACTCCAGTAAAGGAAAAATACCTCAAAATTGTTGTAGTAAGTACAGTACTTAAGTAAATGTACTTAGTTACTTTCCACCACTGGGTGTCGAGGGGAAAAAGAGCAGACTAAGTAAAAAGTGAAAGGTCAAATTTACTATTGACGGTTTAAGTGGTTAAATGTCTGAAAATACACATTAACATGAATCCAACACAACACTGATGATCTGTCATAGAGACACACAGGGACTACAAAATCCACGCCCACAATTGAGACAGTGCATCCACGCAAGGTCCGTTAGAACGATGTACTGCAGCTGTCAATGCAATCTCTATGAGAAGATATGAGAGTTAACCTACTTTTAAAATGGTCCTACATGAATGGAGACGATATAGAGTTGAATAAAAAATATGTTTCCAAATGTATAGAGTGTCATTATCAACATATCTTCTTGTTTTCTCAATAGTTGATGTGTTTCACATTTAATTTGCTACTTGAATGGGTTACCCATGATTTTAACACGGCAGAGGGTAGACGGCAGAAAGACAAGTAGTTGCATTTCAGTGACATCACTGTATTTACGAGCACCGACTGTAAATAGGGGAATTCTCATCCCAATCCCTCCTACTGACTTTGTTTATGTCTAAATTTTTAACATCTCATAGGCTTATATACATTTCCTACCTACCGCGGAGCTCCGACGGTACATGAAAAATTAAAACGTGTGGGTTTACCGCTGTTAACTCGCCTGAATGTAAGTTGGGGAAACAAATAACCTGACTAAATGGAGGAGTGACACATCCCGACATTTTCAACTACTCTTGCAAGATACTTTTTGGATAATTGTCCAAAATAAATAGTCTATACAAATGATACATGAGAGACACAAATGTATCTGGTTATTGAAAACCTCAAGGGATGTGTCCGTGACTTATAAACCATGCGACCACTTAAACTTTAGATTTCCGATGCTAGAACTTTTGACACACTGATGGAGTATATTATAGTATATGGTGGGTTGCATATTGATATAGCAGGTATGTCACATTAAAAAGGACATATCAAACAAATGAGACACTTTATTAGAACCCAAAAAAAATCACTACAGCCTCAGTAGTCAACCAGTGAAATTACGGTATTTTGCGATGCCTCTCATAGAGATTGCATTGACAGCTGCAGTAGCCTACATCGTTCTAACGGACCTTGCTTGGGTGCACTGTCTCAATTGTGGGCGTGAATTTTATAGTCCCTGTGTGTCTCTATACAGCACAGTTGCTGTCAAACCCACCTAAACCTACTCGGCCGGCATGGAAAAGGTCTTTCACTATAGTACGCCTAAATATACGCTCACACTGAGCACTATAACTATAAAGATAAATATAAATATTTCATTCACCATTGTATAATTTTTCCATCCACTTGACTTAAAACTATATTTATAGTGCCCTTTTTCTTATGTAACACTGTAAAATTGTTGTGGGTTTCATAGATGTTAGTGTCTATTTACACAGCTCTCCTGTGGCCAGCTTATATTACAATCTAGGTAGCTGGCTAGCAGTTTGTATGCTAAAGCAGCACTACATAACTTTTTTAATGAACATAATGTAATTTTGTCCAATCTGTACGGTAGAGTATGTTAATACAATATAACTTATACAATTGGGGTGGTTGTACACACAGGATCTGACACAAATTGGGACCAGCTGGTCAAGATTAAATTTATCCCCTGAGCAAGCAAGCAGGCTCTATGAGCTCAATGGTAAAAAATGTCAGCGCTTGCGTAGGAAACTGGGTTCAAATCCGGGGTAGAAGAGGAAAGTTACATCATGATCAAGCAACACTAGAAACACAGATATTGACCAAATCATCAGCAAGTTAAGTGGGTGCTATAATGCAGTAACATGCCAGCACAAGCCATCATAAGCAGGCATGTGCTTCACAATATCAGCATTGGAAAATATAGATGACTAGATATTCAGCCTGCTATGTGGCGTTCAAATCCAGTCCTATCGGCTGATTAGAGCAATGGTCACCGAGTTATGGCCATTTGAAATGTTAGACACTGCTATAACACTGCTGTAGTGCCACATAAAGAGTGCAAATTATAAATTTTTTGTGTGACTGTTGTCATGGCAGATACCTGACCAGTGTTTGTACCATGTTTTTTTTTTTATTCAGCTCCCCAACCTTTCCCCCAAATACCATTTTTTTCCTGAAACCCCTCCTGTCTAACTGATTAGTGGCAGTGCCCACCTAGCTGTAATTGCCACCATGGGGTGGGGGTGGGGCAGTCCAAACACACGTGTGGATCTGCAGGTATTTGTGAGTGAATCTCACCAAAAGAGTGTGAAGCTTGTCTCAAAACTGAATGTGTGTGTTGGTTTGACTGAAATTGATTGCATTTTTTATAAGGCAAAAAAATGTAAAACATCACAATTACATTTATAATACTTTGTCTAAAAGGTCTGTCCAATTTTTTTTTTTTTACAAAAGTCAAAAATAAATAATTTGTGTTTGCAGAATGCAAAACACATTTGTAAATCATGGAAATACATTTGTAAATCATGGAATATTTGTGCCTTCTGGTATTGGATTCACAAATAATTTTGAGACAAATCTCTCCCCATATTTAGTTTAGTGCAATTGCCAATTTCACAATGTGGTGACTCTCGTGAACCGAAAGTGCAGACTGGAGCAAACATGAAGAATGTGCATTTAAATTGTTTAAAAATATTTTAATATGCAATAGATACTGTTATTAAATGTGTCTCTCTAATAGACTGTATAGACTGTATATTTGTTATGCCGCCTAAGGCGGCATAAAAACAAAACAACTTAAACCATATACTGTACTTAGTTGACCGTATTCCCCAGGGCTCTATAATTGGCACTCTCCTGTTTTTTCTGTACACCAAATAACCAAAAAGGGACGATCTACAAGCTCACAACATGCATGATAACGTTACTTGTGACACGTTGTGACACGTTGTGAGCTTGTAGCCTGGGACCAGATGAATCTGCGAGTGCAAAAATAATTTGCACTCTGCGATTTGGGTCTGGCACCGCTCCATAGAGAATCCATTTCCTGCTCCAGAAGACGTGGGTAACCAATCAGGGCCCAGTATTCAAATATGGGAGACTGTAATTGGTAGTTGGTTGTAGGTCTAACCAATTGCGTCGAGGGCCATTGTTATTCCCTTGGGGAAAAAAAACGTCCTCATGGAAGCACCAGACTCATATCCACGCAGTGATATAGTCGGCTACGCCAGGCTAGTGAGCTTGTAGATCAGTTGTTCACTATTAGCCCCTGAATAGGAATGCTATGATTCAAGTGCTTAATTACAACTGTAAGACCCGGGATTTGAACCTGGGTCTTCCGCATGGGAGCCAAGAGGGAATCCCCACTAGGCAGGGGAGATGTTGGGCGTATGTAGGAGCCTCAGGAAAATTCTACTTGTCAACCTGCTAGGTGTCCTACCTAACACCAGGGAAAAGACCAGGTCTCTCGAAAAGACACTAGTATAGTCAGTATTAGTCAGTATGAACACTTTGAAGATTCTTGCAGGGGCCCTCATACAAGGTCATTTCGATTATGCCTGCTCCTCATGGTATCACAACACCACCAAGACCTCAACAATAAGGCTCCAACCTTCCCAAAACAAACTAGTAAGGCTACTTCTTGGCCTCAAACTCACAACCCATCTAATTGAGATGCTAAGAGCATCTATCTGCACATACAAACAACGTTCAGTGGAGCAGTGGAACCCCTGCTTTGTTGTGGGTACTTGTGTTGTTGTGGAGCATTTCCTATAACAAAGTATAGATAGCCTGTAGCTGTCGCCATAAAAGGGCTGTATATTTTTTGTATTTTATTTACATTTTGAATGTGGTTTATATTTGAGTGAAACACTGTATTGATTATTTGTATATTACTGCAGTGCCATCTACAGTTCAGGTCTTGTCATGTTACCTGGTCAGTCACGTAACACCAATCACTGAACATTGGGTTCACGTGTTATACCTTAGAGGCCTGCAATCAGTACTACTGAGTTTCTGAAGAGGGAAGGAGCTCTCCTTCAGCAAGAAAGAGTTTCTAAAAACTACAACAAATCTAACCTCCTAGATATCTGTGCAGAAGGCGCACATGGTATGTTTTTTGTTAAGTGTTATGTTTGTGTAAAATGTCATCATTGTTGTTGTATTGGATGTGTTTATGTTTATGTGAAAATGGACATTTCATGAATAATATGGACAAACAATGCATTGACCCTTAAAAAGACAGTATGATTGTCAACATGGACATTTATATTTCATTATGTTTATAATTCATTGTTTAAAAAGATATTATTTGTTTTGTGTTGCAGTTTTTCACGTTGTTGTCTACATGGGGTTACAATAAAGAGCCCTCGTGAACTACACCAGTGAAGCAGGGTTTATTCTGCCTCAGAAAAAGACAATTTAGGGACGGTTATATAGCCTACAGTAGTGTCATTGCTGTAACTTGCTATCTGGAATGTGATGCTGTTGCTGCAGGGTGAACTATGGGTATCATATAGTATAATGGATGTCTTATAGCCCCCCCACCCAAAATCACCACCAGCTGCTTCTGAGTAGGACAGTAGCTTACTGTACTAGGAAGTAGGATAGAGAGATTTATAATAGTGCAGTAGGATGTCATTAATCAGTAAATATGTTAAGCTTCATACATGATATTATTGATCAGTATAAACTCACCTACTCAAGTAGAAGTCTCTAGTTGAGGAGAGAAGAGAGAAATGACTCAGCCAGGAAGGAGCCGATTCTGACCACACTCAGCCTGTACACACACACACACACACGCACACGCACGCACGCGCACGCACGCACGCACGCACGCACGCACGCACGCACGCACGCACGCACGCACGCACGCACGCACGCACGCACGCACGCACGCACGCACGCACGCACGCACGCACGCACGCACGCACGCAAACACACAGTATTTTTTTAAAGCATGTACTGTAAAAAAAAATTGGTAAACTGGCAGAAGGAGACTCGGTGCTCAAAAGTGAATTAAAAAGCAAATGTTTCAGTCCTCCTAGGACCTTCGTCAGTGCTATGACACTGACGGACAGATGGCATCTGTCTAAGGAGTTTTCCTTAACTTCTATGCAGTGAGCGAGTCTCCTTCTGCCCGTTTACCCTTATGTTTTTGAGACCACCGCACCTGCAGTCAACCTTGACCAAAGGACAAAGAAATGCAAAACAGTTTTCTCTGTTCTGTAAAAAACTTTTGACATGAGGGGCTCTATTCACAGGCCAAAAATTCCCCGTTAAATCGGGATAATGGACCTGCGCCGCCCCAATAGGTTATTCTAGCACCTGCTCTACCCGTCACCATTATGCCGACGCCGTTATTTGCGCGTGGAGGTGTGTCCGTGGGCGTGTTGTTGCTATATCCCCCACATTGCAATTCTACAGACACACATGGGTACGGCTTGGGGACGGGGGATAGTGGATTCTAGAAGCACCCGCTGGTTTATAAAATCACCCGTCAAGTGCACACAGACACTACAATGGCTTTGTGCGTTGGACCATGAGCCGTGTTGCCAGCCTTGGAGAGAAATAAGCAACCGCAGTCGCAGGTCTATGAAAACAAAAAGAAGCAACTCTAAGGCCACATGAGCACTTCAAACTACTAACTAGAGCTTTCATATCCCCTAAATATTTCAGCCCGGCTCGACTAATAATTGACAAATTAGACCCAGCCCAGCCCATCAGTCATTTTTCTAAAGAAGCCTTATTTCTCATTAAATCTTGGTAATATATGAATGATCTGTGTGTGAAATGCGCTCTTTCTTTATACAAACCCATGCTCGCTCACTCTACCGCAAATGCCTCTCTCTCTTTGTACAACCCCATGCTCACTCTACCGCAAATGTGCTCTCTCTCTTCATATAAACCGATGCTCACTCTACCGCATATGCGCTCTCTCTCTTCATATAAACCGATGCTCACTCTACCGCATATGCGCTCTCTCTCTTCATATAAACCGATGCTCACTCTACCGCATATGCGCTCTCTCTCTTCATATAAACCGATGCTCACTCTACCGCAAATGCGCTCTCTCTCTTCATATAAACCCATGGTCACTCTACCACAAACGCCACCACCACTCCCAGCGGGGTCATTTTGATTCTATGACGGCTGCCGTCTAGTTATCATCAGTGCCAGTGTTGTGAGGAAAAACAACTAACGGTACGTTTTAACAGCGGGCGACTCTCGGGCGATCACCGGCGACATCGTCCAAAAGATAAAGAAAATCCATCTTTTCATCGCCCATCGCCCTATCGCCAGTAGACGCCGGCTCTCATAGACTTTCTTTATCTTTTGGACGATGTCGCCGGTGATCGCCCGAGAGTCGCCCGCTGTTAAAACGTACCGTAACAAGCAACCAGGTCTAGGAAAACCAGCCCAAAAGAAGCGAGTCAAGCGACTATGGGCCACATGAGCACTCTAACATATACATCAGCTATTTGAAAATAGCAGATCTACAAGCTCACAACGCCTCCCATGCAAACGCTACGTTCATGACCCCCCAAAATAACCATATTTGAACTGGGGACCCCCCCATTTTGTTTGACTCGGTTCCACAGATAAATATTGTGAAAATAGCAGATCTACAAGCTCGCCAGGCGTTGGGTGCTCCATTGTGGTCTCGACCCACAGGTTGAGAACCACTGCATTAAAAGCTCCAAGCAAGTTACATGTCTAGTAGGCTATGTTGTTGACCACGTAATGTAATGTTTTTGGTTTAGTGATAGGCTACTCCGTGGCGCGCGCGCGCCTCATTGTGCTGTCCAAAATAACAGATCTGTAGCTGTCGACACGACATGATGCAGCGCCGTTGATAGCTTGTATGTCTGTTATTTTGGGTAGGTATAGGCGACGCACATACGCATCGCAGCAATGTGTCTGGATTTGAGAGGCTTTGATTGATGTAAACTTAAAGTTTAGCTCTGTTCGGGATTACTGAACAAAGGTGGATGATGAAAGATAACGGGGACAATATGGATGTAAGTTAACTTTAATTAACTGCGTCACTTCAGAGGAAACTATGGAGCAACTTCAGAGATGTTTACACACCCCTGGAATCCATTAGAACGGTGGAAATAGAACGATAACAGCCAACGTGAGTACATACTGTAGGCTATAGACCTTTCCTAAAACTGTCCAATTTATTATACCCATGTGCTACTGTTTGTCTGTGTACCACGTAGGAGCGTTGTCGCAACATGATGTAATTAATTATTTGGGAGCAGCCAGTGTGTACCAATAGTATACATATTTTAAATGGCTTTCATATACTATTCCGGATCTGACTAATATGACAAGCTTATTGTGAACACAATAGGCTACAAATTAATATAAAAATGTATTTGGATAAAATAAAAAAAAAGAAGGAAAACAAGCCCAATGTGGCTTATAATAATCAGACCAGGCAACAGTGCAGACAGGTAGATAGGCTAGAGCATATATTGGATCGGGATGACGGCTAGCGCAGTCTTCTCTTAAAGGCAATGGCTTCTGGCACGGTGATTGGTTTTATCATTGTAACGCCCAAACCACACCTATGCATAATGTAACGGGTAGCTCAGGTGTTTGGCGGGTCACGGGGGTGCCATAGAATACCGAATTTTGCGGGGAAACGCCTCTTGCCTAGTCCTTCATCCCTAATTAGTGGTTTGTTCAAATCTGGCTCTGAATAGAGCCCGAGATCTACAAAAAGAGGCACTAGCCTATGTAACTTCTTTTTAATGAATAAAAAATATTTTTGTCCAATCTGTATAGTAGAGTAAGCTGCTCTTCTATCGAGACATTTAGATCATGTCAAAGGTCATGTCTCACCTAGACAAAGGATCTGACATGAATTTTGACAAGATGTGTTAGTATAGGAAATCAAAGGTTGTTTGTGTGGAGACCAAGCAAGTCGACTTGTCTCTGCGCCATTTTGTTTTGACAGGCCTAAGTTCGCCGCTGTGCATATCGGCATCATCTTGTTTTGACAAGGTGAAGTTAACGGTTGTGCGTGTGGGTGCATAATATATGAAACTGCAGATAACAGCTTCTTCATTGTGACCACTTCCTCTGCTCTCATGAGAGCACTAGTTATGGAGACAGAATGCGCTGCAAGCCACTAGTTTTTTTAGAATGCGCTGGCTGCTAAAAACAGTCGGCCGCCCACAACCTGAGTTCATCAGCGGCCAGCCATAGTTTAGTGTGGCCTTGCCCTTAATCAGAAATACCTGATGAATGTCAGTTGGAAACATTGTACTCGCAATAAAATACTTTTCTGTGAAGTGAAGACAGTGTGCGCGATCACCATTCTTTCCTGTCTCATGCACTGGCTGCCTGCTCCTACGCACCTGTCCAAGTAGGTTTGCAAAAGGACATTTTTTTTACTACATTTCAAGTCATACAATTTGACTATTGGCTGATGATGAAACCATATGTTCACAATAACCATGTTCACAATAACACACGGTATCAGAGCGGGTACATCATGCATCCTGTGCACGTTAAAAAGCATCACACAATATTCATCCGACCGATACATTTCCTGTGGGTGCTCAGCTTTCTCCTTGGGTGCTCGGGCTCGCCGGCACCCACAGGATTGGCGCCAATGTCGGCAAGTCTCTGCACAAACATACACTGAACAGAGAGAATGTTCTGTTTTCTATGTCAACTGTATGCATGCAGAATGAGCATGTAAGGTATTGTGTCATATCAATAGATGTTACTTATAATCTGGTGAAAAAATATGTGTAATCACTGTAATCAAAACGCCCTTCATGACAGTTACTCTATTTTTTTAAATGTATTTTTTTAGAACAGATAAAGAAAGAAAATCATACATGATATTATTGATCAGTATAAACTCACCTACTCAAGCAGAAGTCTCTAGTTGAGGTGAGAAGAGAGAAATGACTCAACCAGGAAGGAGCCGATTCTGACCACACTCAGCCTGTACACACACACACACACACACACACACACACACACACACACACACACACACACACACACACACACACACACACACACACACACACACACACACACACACACACACACACACACACACACACACACACACACACACACACACACACACACACACACACACACACAGTAGACAAAGGGTTAAAACAGCACATTTCAACAACAAGGCCGTTCAAAGAGCTTAATAAAAGAATACAGGGAAGGTGGGCACTAGGGAAAACTGGGCACCATCTTTAGTAGGGGTTAAGTGTCTTGATCAGTGTCACTTTGACACATTGCTGAGAGCCAGTGGTAACTAAATACATTTACTGGTGTTAGAGGGGGAAAAAGAGCAGACTAACGGACACAGCAGAGAATGTAAGGCAGTAGAAATGGAGCGCAAGAAGATCTGCCTCAAGCTCTATGCCAAGAAAACAAAAGTATCTGTATTTAACACAGAGGACATCATTGCCACTGCTGACGGGACAGTGCTCGAGGTAGTCGAGGACCAGTGGTGGAAAAAGTAATCACATCTTTTACTTAAGTAAAAGTATCAATACTGCAATGTAGAAATACTCTGTTACATGTAAAAGTCCGGAATTCAAAATGTATTTGAGTAAAAGTACAAAAGTATTGGCATCAAAATGTACCAAAAGTAGAAAGTACTCATTATGCAGAATGTCCCATTTCACAAGTTTTCAAATTAATAAAATGTATTAAAAAATCATTTGAAAATAGCAGATCTACAAGCTCACAATGCGTCGCATCACGACACATTGTGAGTCTGTAGATCTGCTATTTTCAAATGGCAGAAATGTATAAAGGGCTGAAGTGGTTAATGTATATTTGGAATAATACTCAAAGTATAAATTATTTGTACAAATTGCAAATTATATATTTATAAATAGCTTATATTTGTACAAATCATAGCATATGTATATAAATGCCAACGTACAAGTTACAAGTAAGTTTGCAGATAGGAAAATACATTTGTAAAAATGTTATTAAAAAAGCGTGACGTTTGTCTCAAAATGATGTAACAGGAAAAAGTAAGTAAAAAAGTAAAGTAAAAAATGTGAGTACTTCTTCCACCACTGCTGAGAGCTAGAAATGTACCTGGGACCTCCGGGACCTCCAGAGTTCTAGGCGGGCTCACTAACCATTCAGCTATGGCCGCCCCAAAAGTGGGATCAACCTGCAAACAATTTGATCCCAGCCTAGAAGGCTTCTAATCCCATATCCCGGTGTGACATTCATTCCACTGCCATTGGCTAGATCAGTGGTCTTCAACAGGGGGTCTGGGACCTCTATAGGGGGTCCTCAGAATTACTACAGGCGGGCCACCAAACCTTTGTGTGATAGAATTATTTTTTACATTAACCACACTTGAACCCTAGCATCCCTATTCTGAGGAGAACTTTAGCCAAAAATAGCAGATCTACAAGCTCACAATGCCTCGCACTTGTTGGTAACCACTTGTCTAAATATTCACACGATTGAAATGACAAAGCCTTGATTTACAAAGCCTCAATTATGCAGATCTGCATGGAGCAAAGGCAGATCTACGGCCCAGATAGTTTCAATGTGATCATAGCCAACCTGGAAGGTCATTGTGGTACAGGAGAGGAGAGAGGTATGTTTCCTGGTCTAAAGTGTCATTCACACTGAGCAGCACTATAACTATAACGATGACTATCCTTCACCATTGTATTTTTTTTATAGTCGGTGTGAACTCTGCCATCCACTTGAAATAGAACGATTTTTAAAACTATATTTATATAGTAATAGTTATAGTGCTCAGTGTACTGTTAATGGCCTTATGCGGCGTAAAATCGACTAAATATATAGTCTATTAGAGAGACACATTTAATAACAAAGTCTCTATTGCAGTTTAAAATATTTTTAAACATTTGAAAAATAACATTCTCCATGTTTGTGCCGGTTTGCACCTTCGGTTCAGGAGAGTCACCACATTGTGAAATTGCACTAAACTAATGGTGCCTTATAGGATAGTAGGACAGTAGGTTATACTGTACTAGGAAGTAGGATAGAAATATGTATAATAGTACAGTAGGATGTTATTAATCAGTAAATATTTTAAGTGTGGCCTGTACAGTACATGACATGGCTCAAACAAAATATCTGTCTCAAATAAACCGCATGTGTTTCGACTCAGCCAGCCAGAAGAAGAATACACAAGTCGCAACACGTCGGTTGTTCCTCCGGGTGAGGAAAATAAAACAATGAAAAGACTTCAAGTGCCGTTTTCTCTTTTGAGCCGTGCTCCTAGAAGTATTTTTATTTTGTTCTTGGAGTGTTGCCACTCATGAGCAAGTTGAGTAGTACAAGTACAAGACTCTGCAGAAACTCTAGAGCAATACAATCAAAGTTACCTGGTAGCTGGAGTAGTTGTGTAGTTGTTTGTGATGTTTGTCTAAAAGCCAGTCAGTGTCTGTTGGAGTGAAGTGTTGATGTCTGTGTGTGTTGATAAAACCCTATTGGAACAAAGAGACACATCCATAGTTTTAATAATTAAACTCCTCTCTCCTTTGAGGAAGTAGGAACATGATAATAATTCATATTATTTTACAAATAATATGAAATATACAAAAAACATACCTGTCATGAATAAAAGCAAAACGTAAAATTAAACGAGTAAGGAAGATATGAACCCATTTTGGGAGGGAACCCCTATTTGTAACTATACCTTCCAGGACGGGAACCCCTTTTGGTGTCCCTGTTGATATGTACAGTATATAGCAAAATAGATTGTATGTAATTTTTTAATAAATATTAGAAGTTTTTCAGAAAACTTAGGTCAGGATTTAGAAGGCGTTTTTAGAATCGGCCTCAGGTCTAAATGGGTTAAAGTTAAACCAACACGGTCAACGATGAACGCGGTTCTTGACTGGTGACTTCAGTACAAAACAACTTGATCAGAGCTAATGTATGAAAGTATACACATTAACATACATATCATCTGAGGCTACCATAATTATACTGATTATTTTGTAATGTCATGACAGAGAACACGGTGAAGGACAACTACCTGTTCAACAAGGAGGAAGTAACAAGAAAGAAAAGATGACAGTGAAGTGACAATTTAAGGACTTTTTAATACCTCAAAGAAAGAAAGAAAAGAAAAAAGAGCAAAGGTAATCAACAAACTATACTATAATAACTGGTCAAACAAGGGCCAAATTGTTAAATTATATAAGAAAGAGGCAAACATTTGAAAATAGACGATCTACAAGCTCACGAGTCGTGAGCTTGTAGATCTGCTATTTTCACAATATTTATCTATGGAACCGAGTCAAACTAAATGTAATGTCTCAACTCCTACAATTCCAAGTGCTTATCGGGGTGGGGGGTCCCCAATTCAAATATGATTATTTTGAGGGGTCACCAGTTCAAATATGATTATTTTGGGGGGTCCCCAATTCAAATATGATTATTTTGGGGGTCACAACCTGAAAAGTTTGGGAACCCTTGCTCTACACAACATACTGTTTGTCTTGTGGAGTCTCGCTCCAGTTCCGCCGGTCAGGTGAGTTTTCCTACAGTGAGAGCCAGAGTGAGGAGCCTAGAGTCCAGCACCTCAGACAGCCCCGTTGCCTAGGGCAACTGATTGAGGGGCAGTACGTGCCACTCTGCATCCTCAATCAGTTGGAAATGATGACACCTGCGTGCTGGGCAATCAGAAGGCAGCTGGGCTGAGTTTACAAAATCAGCTCACTCACTCATGACTCTCCCTGGGGAAACACCGTCCGGCATAAGCGATACACTCCACTCATTTCTCAGTGTTATTAGAGATCAATGCTATGTTTGAATACAAGGCTCATGTTATGTCTCTTTTGTTTTGTAGGCAATGTACGAGCGCTCATGAAGCCTGCACTGCTTCTCCCTAAACCCTACTAACCCCTGATGTGGGAAGAATCTAAGTTTGTTTTTGCCTGAGATGCATGCCCCATGACCTGTTAAGTTTTCCCTTCAATAAATTGAGCTTTAAAGCCTGAACTGTTTCTGTTCTCTGTGCCGGGTTGGGGTCAGACGCCACAGTCTATAATTGCCTTCACAAAATTGTGGGCAGGGGCTATTTTTAACAACAAAACAAAACAACCACCATATATGATGAAAACTAAATCCAATCATCCCTAAACTGGACTCACATGTTGAGGGGCCTCTACAGAGCACACATCTAAACGCTTGCATATCTGCCCATAGGGGGCGCCACAATCTCAAACAGTTGCACTGTCTGTAGTACCAACTCCATTTACTTAAAGCTCCCTTTCGGATGTAATCCTATGGATACAATAATAACTGTTATGGGGAAGCAGGCCAATAGTTTCTCCACGCACACGCGCACAGACACACAGACACACAGAGAGAGAGAGTTGCCCGGAGGGCAGTTGTTTGCATGAATCGAGATCCGCGGCTGGCAGAAGCCGAACAAGTAGCTTATGTGGTACCGACACCTCAGGGGCCTTCATATGGCACTATGCCCCATAACAGTCAAGGAGGGCCCAGCTCAGGGGCCTTCAGATGGCGCTATGCCCCGTAACAGAGCAGGGCCCAGCTATGCAGCTCAGGGGCCTTCAGAAATGACCCTAAGAGATGAGGAGATATTAGAAAATGTGTTGGCCACCATAAATGGTGGACTAGCAATCGCCTCTCTTAATGCGGAAAGAGCAAATGTAGAGAGAAATATCGAGGAACTAGGAGAAACAATCGCCACTCTTAATGCAGAAAGAGAAAATGTGGAGAGGAATATCGAGGAATTAGGAGAAACAATGAGGGCGTCAGAGGGTAGAGATAGAAATCAGTGATGATGAAGACAGGATGGAATCAGACGCTAGGAACAGATGCTGTGATAGTGTTAAGCAGTGATGAGGAGAGTGACATAGAGGAGTTGCAGCAGGGGAGTGAGGAGCACAGGGAGGTGGAGTTAGAACAGGGTCCAGAGGCGACACCCCAACAGCAGCAGCTGATAAGGTTGATGTTGCAACGACCACAATCACCAGGCCGCATCATCACCAGGTTGCATCATTCCCTGGTCTACGTGCCTTCCACTCCAGGAAGGGGGAATTCACCTACCCCTCCATCATCACCGGACAGTCCATAAGAGAATCAGTTAGCGATGAGGGAGATCAGAGCGATCCTCCACCATATTGTTTCATATATTCATTGTATGGATGCCTTATGCCTAAACTGTGTTAATTTGATGAACTGAGTACTGAGGAGGGTACTTAAAATCTTTTTCTGTTTCAAGCTTGAATGCAAGGGGTTAAAATTAAGATGTGAGAAAAGACAGGGCCACGACAGTGTGTGTGAGAATGACAAAATAGGTTAGCAGTGAAAGAAACAGCTAGAAAAGAGGAACTTCTAGTGGAGGACAGGAAACCATGAAAGCTGGGCGAGGAGCCAAAAGGCAGAGAGAGTGTGACTTTGAGAAGAAAGAGTAGAAATACTCTACTATTTTTACTCTACTCTCTATAAGAATAAAAATACTTAAAGACAGTAAAGGTAAATGAAATAAGAAGAGATGGAGTAACAAAATAATGATAAAGTGTGGTAATGCTTGCTATATTCTTAAAGATTGTGTTAATCACTAGAAGAAGTGGTAAGGATGAAGTAATCACTGAAAGGAGTGTTAGGGAGTAAAGTATAAAGATAGAAGGTAACGTAGGTATTACAAGGGGGGAGGAAAGGCCTTACTAGACAGACTGGGTGTAGCACAGTAATACACTGATTAGGCGATAGTGGGGTGAAGAGTAAATGCTTTATACTTAAATAATAGTTTATTTGGGTTAGTTAACTGACGATAAGTAAACTGAGATAAATAGTATACATAGGAAAATAATGGTCACGACTAGTGTATAGGGTAATAGCTACTGAGACTATGGAAACATCATTTCCCAAAGGGTATTGCATATGGTGAAATAGTGTGTAAGAATAGGGAAGAGGTGATATGCTCCAAACATAGATTAAAAGGGTCATGACGCATCAAGCACAGTCACGCTGACCATGGGGTAATAAACGGGATATGGTCAAGAGAACGTGGGTGGTAGGAAAAATAGGATGGGCCAAAATGCCCTTTATAAACAATTTTCAGAGAGCAAGTTGTGAAGAGACTTTGCGCGCTGTCGTTAGAGACCTGGGGTATGTTAGAGTAATCTCACCATATCACCCGAGTTGGGGAATTAGCCTCTGACTTGTGCGAATATGGAATTTAGATGCTTAATAATAGATGGGGTAGAAAAATCAGCCAAAAACATAGTGCGTGTATTAGACTAAAAGATCTCCCAATTTGATGATGGGTCTTATAAGGGGCCTCACCCTTTATAGCCTATTATTAGGTTGTAGTCAGGCGAGGGAAAGAGTGTACGTACGCCTTATACCTCGCTCTGCTTTAAAATAGACAACAGGTAGAAAGAAGGAATCTGGATTATTGGAAGGAACTACCAGAAGGTGATATTTTAGTTATGTCTTGTTTTATCACAGCGTGGGAGGGTAAGAGTACCTATGTATTTGAGATCTATTTGGATAGAACTTTAATATTCTCATGTATGTGATATGGATTAATTTGTAACAGCTTAATTGAACATTGTATTCAATCTACTTACTTTTACCTGAATTTTCTGCTTAAAGATGTAAGCAATACTATAATACATTTGACATTTCCTGCATTTAAAAGAGAAGTTTCATAGTTATTTTACACACTTTGGGGATAATTCCCCTTATTTGGTTTATCTCCTTCAAAGAGTAAAAATAGATTTGTGTATATGTATATATATATATATATATATATATATATATATATATATATATATATATATATATATATATATATATATATAAGGATTTTATGGGTTACCTCTAACCCCACCTTGGGTATTGATTAAAAGGGTTTAGTCATTATTCAAGAAACAACACCCTGGATTTAGACATTGTTAATAAATTCAGAATAATCAAACCAGTAATCACAATAAATTGCACACGATTATTAGGATAGCCAATAGTAATTAAGGTGATAATAGGCATCGAGGGATTAATGGGCCTATAGCTGAAAAAGGGTGTGGCCTTAAGATGGAGATTGGTTAACGAACTGGAGTGAATATCTTACGCCATAGGCTTACGTGCTTTCTATGAGTGAATTGAAGGGTTAGTTCACTAGAATGTTAGTCAGAGAAGCCTATAAGGGACGGACGTACCTCCGTAAACCGCCCGGCGACCACACACACACACACACACACACACACACACACACTCACACTCACACTCACACACACACAGTAGACAAAAGGTTAAAACAGCCCATTTTAACAACAAGGCCGTTCAAAGTGCTTAATAAAAGAAGACAGGGAAGGTGAGCACTAGATCTGGGAAATCTGGGCACCATCTTTAGTAAGGGTTAAGTGTCTTGCTCAGCGACACTTCCACACATTGCTGAGAGCCATTGGTAACTAAATACACTTACTCAAGTACTGTACTTTACTGGAGTATTTCCAATTTTCAGTACTTTTACTTCTACTCCACTACAACTCAAAGGCAAATATTGTACTTTTACTCGATTACAATTATTTGAAAACGTACTAGTTACTTTGTAGATTTTGATTATAATTAACATACATCAACTTCTTCAGTCCTATACATTTTGGCCATTTGAACGTAGCCGATCTACTGTAAATCTGCTGTTATACATTTGAAAACTTGTGAAATGGGACATATTCTTCATAATTAGTACTTTCTACTTTTGGTACTTTAAGTACATTTTTAATTCCGGACCTTTTTTTTTCTTCCTATATTGCAGTATTGATGCTTTTACTTAAGTAAAACATGTGAGTACATCTTCCACCACTGCTGAGAGCTAGAAATGTACCTGGGACCTCCAGGACCTCCAGAGTTCTAGGTGGGCTCACTAACCATTCAGCTATGGCCGCCCCAAAATGCTTGGAAGTGGGATCAACCTACAAACAAATTGATCCCAGCCTAGAAGGCTTCTAATCCCATATCCCGGTGTGACATTCATTCCGCTGCCATTGGCTAGATCAGGGGTCTTCAACAGGGGGTCTGGGACCCCTATAGGGGGTCCTCAGAATTACTACATTAACCACTTGAACCCTAGCATCCCTATTCTGAGGAGAACTTTAGCCAAAAATAGCAGATCTACAAGCTCATAATGCCTCGCACTTGTGAGGCGTTGAGAGCTTGTAGATCGGCTATTTTCGGCAAAGAGGTTTTGGTGTAGAGGGAAACGAAGAGCAGACTAAGTAAAAAGTGAAAGGTCAAAATTGCTAAGTATTGAGGGTTTAAGTGGTTAAATGTCTGAAAATACACATTAACATGAATCCAACACAACACTGATGATAGTGCTGTCATACAGCACTGTGCTGTCAAACACACAAATGCAGAGACCTCAGAACCGTAGGACCCACCTGAACCGACTCGACCGGCATGGAAAAGGTCTTTCACTATAGTACGCCTAAATGTGCTGCTATTCATCCATGCCCGGCGTGGATGAATAGCAGCACAGTCTGTTCCTGACTTTTCAGGCGTCCCACAAATTGAGACACTGTCCCACACTGTGACTGCCAGACATCAGTGTTCAAATGCGCGTTTTAAAATCTAGCTTACATCACAGGGCTGTGTGGAGAAAGCGCTCTAATTACCCTCTTTAAGAGAGAAATAAAGCCTCATCAGTCATAAATCAATGCACAGATGTAGAGAGGTGTGCTGATTGTTGCTGAAGCTCTGAACATGAGCATACAGCAAACTAGACGGGTTATGTTGCTGAAGGAGCGAGTGCATTCTCCAACAGCGGCAGAATGCACTCGCTCTCCCTCTTGTGTTGTCGCGATGCATCTCAGTGACAAGAGATCCCTTCACAACAAGTGAACACTGGACACAACACTGCTCTAGCAGCACGTGAGTAAATAGGCTCTATGCACAGCAGCCGTATGTGAAGAAATTGGGCCTCTTCCTTACTTCCTGGTGTGTTGCCAATGATACTAATGATACTACTCCATTCTGGTCAAACAGAATCAGGGTGCTGATATTGTGCATGTTGGCTCACTGGAAACACTCTGCTACACCAGTGGGTCTCAAAGTGGGGTCCAGGTAGCCTCATGGTTTCTGGAGGGGGTTCCAAATCGACCCTTATGGGTGTGTAACTCCACACACCAAATGGACCCATAAGAGTCAATTTGGTTCCATTTGTACACTCAGAGTTATGGGGGTCCTTGAAATTAAAAAAAAGTCTGAGAACCACTGTGCGACACTAAATGGAACAGAGCCTTCATTAGTATCATTGGTAACACCTGTCAGAATAGGGAAGTGGAAGTGAGAATATGGCTGCTGTGCACAGAGCCTAATATGCTTTTAAACATTGTGGTCGCGGAGGCAGTTATTTTGAAAGACAATGATCAGAGGAACTGCTGCAACAACGTTGATCTAATCAAAAGCGAAATAGGAGTACTACAGGAGCTGTAGAGAATGCTGTCCATTCTAACAAGAATTCAGAATCAAGTTAGAACAGTTATTTACAAGCTTGTTTTATTTTGTTGCATGTTGAACCTATCCCCTAACAGTTTGCTTTCTGTTGTAAATATCTCTGTGTCTCTTTTCCTGCAAGATGTGTTTTTACAGACATGCCTGTTAAAATAACATGAGAAATATCCCCTAGGCTACACTATCAAGTCGGCCTTAACACCCATGACCAAAATGTGCATTTTTAAAACAAAATGTGAGACGCCAGAGGGTTTTAATAACAAAATGATAGGTAATATTAGGACTATGGTCAAATACTTAAGTAATAAGTTGCTATTAAAGAATAGATCTGCTATTTTTGGCAGAGAGCTTTGGTATTAGAGGGGGAAAAGAGCAGACCAAGTAAAAAGTGAAAGGTCAAGTTTACTAAGTATTGAGATGTTCAAGTGGTTAAATGTCTGTTTGGCAAAGAGGTTTGGTATTAGAGGGGGAAAAAAAGCAGACTAAGTAAAAAGTGAGCCTGTGTTATTAAAGAAAACGTGCGACAATGGCCAAAATTCAATCGGAAATCGGACGAAAATCTGCCGAAAATCGTCGAAAGTGGCCGTTTTCAAGATCTTCTGGCCATTATCTCTGGAACAGAAGGTCCAATCTGCTCAGTTCAAAGCTTGTTGGATGTGTGACTTTGAGGACATTAAGCACTTAATGACACCTTTTCGGGCTTTTCGTTTTTTTTCAGGTTTTCTGGCCTAAAAGTATGGTAATTGTTGGGGCCGGTCCTTAATTTTCAGTTTTCAAAAGTGCATGCTATTCTTGTGTGACCCTCAACACAGGTTTTTGATCATTCCAGGCTCAAATTATTAGTATTGCCACCACCACCACCACCAATAATCATGATTTATCTAAGCATCTATCTGCACATACAAACAACGTTCAGTGGAGCAGTGGAACCCCTGCTTTGTTGTGGGTACTTGTGTTGTTGTGGAGCATTTCCTATAACAAAGTATAGATAGCCTGTAGCTGTCGCCATAAAAGGGTTGTATATTTTTTGTATTTTATTTACATTTTGAATGTGGTTTATATTTGAGTGAAACACTGTATTGATTATTTGTATATTACTGCAGTGCCATCTACAGTTCAGGTCTTGTCATGTTACCTGGTCAGTCACGTAACACCAATCACTGAACATTGGGTTCACGTGTTATACCTTAGAGGCCTGCAATCAGTACTACTGAGTTTCTGAAGAGGGAAGGAGCTCTCCTTCAGCTAGAAAGAGTTTCTAAAAACTACAACAAATCTAACCTCCTAGATATCTGTGCAGAAGGCGCACATGGTATGTTTTTTGTTATGTGTTATGTTTGTGTAAAATGTCATCATTGTTGTTGTATTGGATGTGTTTATGTTTATGTGAAAATGGACATTTCATGAATAATATGGACAAACAATTCATTGACCCTTAAAAAGACAGTATGATTGTCAACATGGACATTTATATTTCATTATGTTTATAATTCATTCTTTAAAAACATATTATTTGTTTTGTGTTGCAGTTTTTCACATTGTTGTCTACATGGGGTTACAATAAAGAGCCCTCGTGAACTACACCAGTGAAGCAGGGTTTATTCTGCCTCAGAAAAAGACAATTTAGGGACGGTTATATAGCCTAGAGTAGTGTCATTGCTGTAACTTGCTATCTGGAATGTGATGCTGTTGCTGCAGGGTGAACTATGGGTATCATATAGTATAATGGATGTCTTATAGCCCCCCCACCCAAAATCACAACCAGCTGCTTCTGAGTAGGACAGTAGCTTACTGTACTAGGAAGTAGGATAGAAAGATTTATAATAGTACAGTAGGAGGTCATTAATCAGTAAATATGTTAAGCTTCATACATGATATTATTGATCAGTATAAACTCACCTACTCAAGTAGAAGTCTCTAGTTGAGGAGAGAAGAGAGAAATGACTCAGCCAGGAAGGAGCCGATTCCACACTCAGCCTGTACACACACACACACACACACACACACACACACACACACACACACACACACACAGTAGACAAAAGGTTAAAACAGCACATTTCAACAAGGCCGTTCAAAGTGCTTAATAAAAGAATACAGGGAAGGTGGGCACAAGAGAAATCTGGGCACCATCTTTAGTAGGGGTGTCTTGATCAGTGACACTTAAGACACATTGCTGAGAGCCAGTGGTAACTAAATACATTTACTTAAGTTTTATACTTTATTTTGCTGGAGTACTCAGAATTACTACAGGGGGGGCACCAAACCTTTCTGTGATAGAATGTTTTTTTTTTACATTAACCACTTGAACCCTAGCATCCCTATTCCGAGGAGAACTTTAGCCAAAAATAGCAGATCTACAAGCTCACAACGCCTCGCACTTGCGGCTATTTTAGGCAAAGAGGTTTTGGTGTAGAGGGAAAAAAAGAGCAGACTAAGTAAAAAGTGTTATTAAAGAGAAACAGGCGATAATGGCCAAAACTCAATTCAACTCATTTCAGTTTTACTTTTTTTTTTAAATATAGAGACAGATACAAAGGAGGAATGTATGACAAGGCCAAGGCAGGGAGAAGGTTCATGGGTTCTGGGACACATCAGGGGCAAGGCAAAGCAAATTCAGTCCTCTATTTCCGAATCACTCAAGTCTGCCTCTGTGATAATCAGGTCTCTTTTTTTTATAGACACTAGGATATGTTGGTTCTCAGCACATACTTTCAAATTGGGGATTTTTACAAGACTTATTTTCAAATTATTCGATTTGGGTGCAAAATCTTGAATTAAAAAGCCATTTAAGCATATGGAAGTATTGAATAACTAAAATAACCTTTCCAATCAATTCCCCATACTTGAATTTTGCAGAAAAGTGTGCTCATAGGTCTCAACACAATAATGGCTCAAAAGTTGATAATATATTTGTTGTAACAATTTGCGTGTGATAATATAGGGGTCCACATATTCAATGCATGATAACTACCACTAAGCTACTCGTCTGCAATGGTTATCATGCCAAATTGTGAGGTAGAATTTGCCGAAAGTAAAAAAAACCTCATACCTAGCTTTGCCCACCACCCATTTGAGAACCATGGCTCAATTTTAGGGCCCTGCCTCATGTTATCACATTAACATAATAGTGTTTCTGACTGTATCTCTAGAGTTACAACAACATGTTACAACTCAAATTAAAGCTTAGAATGGTGAGTTTTCTATAGCCATTAGGAACACTAGCCCATACCCGGTCGACGACCCACCACCCAAGACACACCCAAGGCAGACAGAGGTTACTCCAATTATATAGTAGGATGTTGGTTGCCACTGCCGACGGGACAGTGCTCGAGGTAAACCAGTAGTGGAAAAAGTAATCACATTTTTTACTTAAGTAAAAGTATTAATACTGCAATGTGGAAATACTGTTACAAGTAAAAGTCTGGAATTCAAAATGTACTTGAGTAAAAGTACAAAAGTAGTGGCATCAAAATGTAGCAAAAGTAGAAAGTACTCATTATGCAGAATGTCCCATTTCACAAGTTTTCCAATGAATAAAATGTATAAACATCATTTGAAAATAGCAGATCTACAAGCTCACAATGCGTCGCTTGTAGATCTAATATTTTCAAATGGCAGAAATGTAAATAGGGCTGAAGTGATTAATGTATATTTGGAATAATACTCAAAGTATAAATTATTTTTACAAATTGCAAATGATATATTTATAAATATGGTAGCTTATATTTGTACAAATCATAGCATATGTATTTAAATGCCAACTTACAAGTAAGTTTGCAGATAGGAAAATACATTTGTAAAAATGCTCTTAAAAAAGCGTGACGTTTGTCTCAAAATGATGTAACAGGAAAAAGTAATGTATGCGTGTGTTGGTCTACTCACAAATGCAAACTCAAATTGAAAAGCAGAATGTATTATTTACAAATGATATTTTATGATATATTTACACACAAGTATAATACATTTTTGTAAAACTTAAAAATTTATATTTAAAAAAGTCACAAATAAATAATTTGTGTTTGCAGATTGCAAAACACATTTTGTGAATAATGGAATATTTGTGCATCATGGTATTGGATTCAAAAATAATTTTGAGACAAATCTCTCCCATTAAACTAATGGTGCCTCATATGATAGTAGGACAGTAGGTTACTATACTAGGAAGTAGGATAGAAAGATTTATAATAGTACAGTAGGATGTTATTAATCAGTACATATTTTAAGCTTCATACATGATATTATTGATCAGTATAAACTCACCTACTCAAGTAGAAGTCTCTAGTTGAGGAGAGAAGAGAGAAATGACTCAACCAAGAAGGAGCCGATTCTGACCGCACTCAGCCTGTACACACGAACACACACACACACACACACACACACACACACACACACACACACACACACACACACACACACACACACACACACACACACACACACACACACACACACACACACACACACACACACACACACACACACACACACACACACACACACACACACACACACACACACACACACACACACAGTATTTTTAAAAGCATGTAGGCTAAAACTTGGTAAACTGGCAGAAGGAGACTCGCTCACTGCATAGAAGTTAAGGAAAACTCCTTAGACACACTTAAAGAAATATATTTTCTTTATTTTATGATGCTCATCTTGTGCTCGGTGCTCAAAAGTGAATTAAAAAGCAAACGTTTCAGTCCTCCTAGGACCTTCGTCAGTGCTATGACACTGACGGACAGATGGCATCTGTCTAAGGAGTTTTCCTTAACTTCTATAAAGTGAGCGAGTCTCCTTCTGCCCGTTTACCTTTATGTTTTTGAGACCACCGCACCTGCAGTCAACCTTGAGCAAAGGACAAAGAAAGGCAAAACAGTTTTCTCTGTTCTGTAAAAAACTTTTGACATGAGATCTACAAAAAGAGGCACTAGCCTATGTAACTTCTTTTTAATGAATAAAATGTATTTTTGTCCAATCTGTATAGTAGAGTAAGCTGCTCTTCTATTGAGACATTTAGATCATGTCAAAGGTCATGTCTCACCTAGACAAAGGATCTGACATGAATTTTGACAAGATGTGTTAGTATAGGAAATCAAAGGTTGTTTGTGTGGAGACCAAGCAAGTCGACTTGTCTCAGCCCCATTTTGTTTTGACAGGCCTAAGTTCGCCTCTGTGCATATCGGCATCATCTTGTTTTGACAAGGTGAAGTTAACGGTTGTGCGTGTGGGTGCATAATATATGAAACTGCAGATAACAGCTTCTTCATTGTGACCACTTCCTCTGCTCTCATGAGAGCACTAGTTATGGAGACAGAATGCGCTGCAAGCCGCTAGTTTTTTTAGAATGCGCTGGCTGCTAAAAACAGTCGGCCGCACACAACCTGAGTTCATCAGCGGCCAGACATAGTTTAGTGTGGCCTTGCCCTTAATCAAAAATACCTGATGAATGTCAGTTGGAAACATTGTACTCGCAAAAAAAATACTTTTTTTCTGTAAGTGAAGACAATGTGTGCGATCACCATTCTTTCCTTCCACACACACACACACACACACACACACACACACACACACACACACACACACACACACACACACACACACACACACACACACACACACACACACACACACACACACACACACACACACACACACACAAAGTAGACAAAAGGTTAAAACAGCACATTTCAACAAGGCCGTTCAAAGTGCTTAATAAAAGAATACAGGGAAGGTGGGCACAAGAGAAATCTGGGCACCATCTTTAGTAGGGGTTAAGTGTCTTGATCAGTGACACTTAAGACACATTGCTGAGAGCCAGTTGTAACTAAATACATTTACTCAAGTTTTATACTTTATTTTGCTGGAGTACTCAGAATTACTACAGGGGGGGCACCAAACCTTTCTGTGATAGAATGTTTTTTTTTTACATTAACCACTTGAACCCTAGCATCCCTATTCTGAGGAGAACTTTAGCCAAAAATAGCAG
>NW_027660506.1:0-5000 GCF_963280865.1 Gymnoscopelus braueri | reverse complement strand
CACACACACACAGTATTTTTAAAAGCATGTAGGCTACTGTAAAAAACTTTTGGTAAACTGGCAGAAGGAGACTCGCTCACTGCATAGAAGTTAAGGAAAACTCCTTAGACACACTTAAAGAAATATGTTTTCTTTATTTTATGATGCTCATCTTGTGCTCGGTGCTCAAAAGTGAATTAAAAAGCAAACGTTTCAGTCCTCCTAGGACCTTCGTCAGTGCTATGACACTGACGGACAGATGGCATCTGTCTAAGGAGTTTTCCTTAACTTCTATGCAGTGAGCGAGTCTCCTTCTGCCCGTTTACCTTTATGTTTTTGAGACCACCGCACCTGCAGTCAACCTTGACCAAATGACAAAGAAATGCAAAACAGTTTTCTCTGTTCTGTAAAAAAACTTTTGACATGAGATCTACAAAAAGAGGCACTAGCCTATGTAACTTCTTTTTAATGAATAAAAAATATTTTTGTCCAATCTGTATAGTAGAGTAAGCTGCTCTTCTATCGAGACATTTAGATCATGTCAAAGGTCATGTCTCACCTAGACAAAGGATCTGATATGAATTTTGACAAGATGTGTTAGTATAGGAAATCAAAGGTTGTTTGTGTGGAGACCAAGCAAGTCGACTTGTCTCTGCGCCATTTTGTTTTGACAGGCCTAAGTTCGGCGCTGTGCATATCGGCATCATCTTGTTTTGACAAGGTGAAGTTAACGGTTGTGTGTGTGGGTGCATAATATATGAAACTGCAGATAACAGCTTCTTCATTGTGACCACATCCTCTGTGCTCCATGAGAGCACTAGTTATGGAGACAGAATGCGCTGCAAGCCACTAGTTTTTTTAGAATGCACTGGCTGCTAAAAACAGTCGGCCGCACACAACCTGAGTTCATCAGCGGCCAGCCATAGTTTAGTGTGGCCTTGCCCTTAATCAGAAATACCTGATGAATATCAGTTGGAAACATTGTACTCGCAATAAAATACTTTTTTTCTGTAATTGAAGACAATGTGTGCGATCACCATTCTTTCCTTACACACACACACACACACACACACTATTTCCGAATCAGTCAAGTCTGCCTCTGTGATAATCAGGTCTCTTTTTTTTATAGACACTAGGATATGTTGGTTCTCAGCACATACTTTCAAATTGGGGATATTTACAAGACTTATTTTCAAATTATTCGATTTGGGTGCAAAATCTTGAATTAAAAAGCCATTTAAGCATATGGAAGTATTGAATAAGTAAAATAACCTTTCCAATCAATTCCCCATACTTGAATTGTGCAGAAAAGTGTGCTCATAGGTCTCAACACAATAATGGCTCAAAAGTTGATAATATATTTGTTGTAACAATTTGCGTGTGATAATATAGGGGTCCACATATTCAATGCATGATAACTACCACTAAGCTACTCGTCTGCAATGGTTATCATGCCAAATTGTGAGGTAGAATTTGCCGAAATGTACAGTAAGTTAAAAAAACCTCATACCTAGCTTTGCCCACCACCCATTTGAGAACCATGGCTCAATTCTAGGGCCCTGCCTCATGTTATCACATTAACATAATAGTGTTTCTGACTGTATCTCTAGAGTTATAACCACATGTTACCACTCAAATTAAAGCTTAGAATGGTGAGCAGTTTTCTATAGCCATTAGGAACATGTTGGTTGCCACTGCCGACGGGACAGTGCTCAAGGTAGTCGAGGACCAGTAGTGGAAAAAGTAATCACATTTTTTACTTAAGTAAAAGTATTAATACTGCAACGTAGAAATACTCTGTTACAAGTAAAAGTCCGGAATTCAAAATGTACTTGAGTAAAAGTACAAAAGTATTGGCATCAAAATGTAGCAAAAGTAGAAAGTACTCATTATGCAGAATGTCCCATTTCACAAGTTTTCAAATGAATAAAATGTATAAAAATCATTTGAAAATAGCAGATCTACAAGCTGTAAATAGCTTATATTTGTACAAATCATAGCATGTGTATTTAAATGCCAACTTACAAGTTACAAGTACGTTTGCAGATAGGAAAATACATTCGTAAAAATGTTCTTAAAAAAGCGTGACGTTTGTCTCAAAATGATGTAACAGGAAAAAGGAATGTATGCGTGTGTTGGTCTACTCACAAATGCAGACTCAACAATTGACAGGCATAATTGATTATTTACAAATTATATTTTATGATATATTTACGCACCAGTATAATACATTTTTGTAAAACTTACAAATTCATATTTACAAAAATCACAAATAAATCATTTGTGTTTGCAGATTGCAAAACACATTTGTGAATAATGGAATCACATTTGTAAATCATGGAATATTTGTGCATCATGGTATTGGATTCATAAATAATTTTGAGACAAATCTCTCCCATTAAACTAATGGTGCCTCATATGATAGTAGGACAGTAGCTTACTGTACTAGGAAGTAGGATAGAAAGATTTATAATAGTACAGTAGGATGTTATTAATCAGTACATATTTTAAGCTTCATACATGATATTATTGATCAGTATAAACTCACCTACTGAAGTAGAAGTCTCTAGTTGAGGAGAGAAGAGAGAAATGACACCAACCAAGAAGGAGCCGATTCTGACCGCACTCAGCCTGTACACGCACACACACACACACGCACACGCACACACACACACACACACACACACACACACACACACACAAACAAAGTAGACAAAAGGTTAAAACAGCACATTTCAACAAGGCCGTTCAAAGTGCTTCATAAAAGAATACAGGGAAGGTGGGCACAAGAGAAATGTGGGCACCATCTTTAGTAGGGGTTAAGTGTCTTGCTCAGTGACACTTAAGACATATTGCTGAGAGCCAGTGGTAACTAAATACATTTACTCAAGTTTTATACTTTATTTTGCTGGAGTACTCAGAATTACTACAGGGGGGGCACCAAACCTTTCTGTGATAGAATGTTATTTTTTTACATTAACCACTTGAACCCTAGCATCCCTATTCTGAGGAGAACTTTAGCCAAAAATAGCAGATCTACAAGCCTCACAACGCCTCGCACTTGCGGCTATTTTTGGCAAAGAGGTTTTGGTGTAGAGGGAAAAAAAGAGCAGACTAAGTAAAAAGTGAGCCTGTGTTATTAAATAAAAACGGGCGATAATGGCCAAAACTCAATTCAACTCATTTCAGTTTTACTTCTTTTTTTAAATATAGAGACAGATACAAAGGAGGAATGTATGACAAGGCCAAGACAGGGAGAAGGTTCAGGGGTTCTGGGACACATCAGGGGCAAGGCACAGCAAATTCACTCCTCTATTTCTGAGTCAGTCAAGTCTGCCTCTGTGATAATCAGGTCTCTTTTTTTTTATAGACACTAGGAACATGTTGGTTCTCAGCACATACTTTCAAATTGGGGATATTTACAAGACTTATTTTCAAATTATTCGATTTGGGTGCAAAATCTTGAATTAAAAAGCCATTTAAGCATATGGAAGTATTGAATAAGTAAAATAACCTTTCCAATCAATTCCCCATACTTGAATTGTGCAGAAAAGTGTGCTCATATAGGTCTCTACACAATAATGGCTCAAAAGTTGATAATATATTTGTTGTAACAATTTGCGTGTGATAATATAGGGGTCCACATATTCAATGCATGATAACTACCACTAAGCTACTCGTCTGCAATGGTTATCATGCCAAATTGTGAGGTAGAATTTGCCGAAATGTACAGTAAGTTAAAAAAAACTCATACCTAGCTTTGCCCACCACCCATTTGAGAACCATGGCTCAATTTTAGGGCCCTGCCTCATGCATGTTATCACATTAACATAATAGTGTTTCTGACTGTATCTCTAGAGTTATAACCACATGTTACCACTCAAATTAAAGCTTAGAATGGTGAGTTTTCTATAGCCATTAGGAACATGTTGGTTAATGCCACTGCCGACGGGACAGTGCTCAAGGTAGTCGAGGACCAGTAGTGGAAAAAGTAATCAAATGTTTTACTTAAGTAAAAGTATTAATACTGCAACGTAGAAATACTCTGTTACAAGTAAAAGTGCGGAATTCAAAATGTACTTGAGTAAAAGTACAAAAGTATTGGCATCAAAATATAGCAAAAGTAGAAAGTACTCATTATGCAGAATGTCCCATTTCACACGTTTTCAAATTAATAAAATGTATAAAAATCATTTGAAAATAGCAGATCTACAAGCTGTAAATAGCTTATATTGGTACAAATCATAGCATATGTATTTAAATGCCAACTTACAAGTTACAAATACGTTTGCAGATAGGAAAATACATTCGTAAAAATGTTCTTAAAAAAGCGTGACGTTTGTCTCAAAATGATGTAACAGGAAAAAGTAATGTATGCGTGTGTTGGTCTACTCACAAATGCAGACTCAACAATTGACACGCAGAATTGATTATTTACAAATTATATGTTATGATATATTTACGCACCAGTATAATACAATTTTGTAAAACGTACAAATTCATATTTACAAAAATCACAAATAAATCATTTGTGTTTGCAGATTGCAAAACACATTTGTGAATAATAGAATCACATTTGTAAATCATGGAATATTTGTGCATCATGGTATTGGATTCATAAATAATTTTGAGACAAATCTCTCCCATTAAACTAATGGTGCCTCATATGATAGTAGGACAGTAGCTTACTGTACTAGGAAGTAGGAGAGAAAGATTTATAATAGCACAGTAGGATGTTATTAATCAGTACATATTTTAAGCTTATTAAATGATATTATTGATCAGTATAAACTCACCTACTGAAGTAGAAGTCTCTAGTTGAGGAGAGAAGAGAGAAATGACACCAACCAAGAAGGAGCCGATTCTGACCGCACTAAGCCTGTGCACACACACACACACACACACACACACACACACACACACACACACACACACACACACACACACACACACACACACACACACACACACACACACACACACACACACACACACACACACACACAAACAAAGTAGACAAA
>NW_027660507.1:0-122500 GCF_963280865.1 Gymnoscopelus braueri | reverse complement strand
TGTGTGTGTGTGTGTGTGTGTGTGTGTGTGTGTGTGTGTGTGTGTGTGTGTGTCAGGGAGAAAGTAAAACAAAAGCCAGAACACAATAAAAGTATCTTAACAGTCCTGCTTTCAATAAACCAAAAAAAGCATGAGCGCGTGTGTGTGCGCTTGTGTGTGTGTGTGTGTGTGTGTGTGTGTGTGTGTGTGTGTGTGTGTGTGTGTGTGTGTGTGACTGTGTGTGTGTGGTCGCAGCCATATGTTTGTGCACAAGCCTGGCTTGTGGCTCCCTCTAGTGTTGCTTCTACAGAATTGCTGGGTGGGTGGTAAAAACGAACGCGCCTTCTTCAATCTACCTGGTTCTCCATTCACCCTGTAACATATATATATATACAGAATGTAGAGAAGTGAACATGTAAGAGCTGTTGAGACAGGGAGACCCCTGTTACTGAACAAACTCTATACAGCGATGATTACTGTCAGAATATAGAGCAATTTAACACTTATATTAACAATAAAATATCACAGTTACTGTACACCACGCCCTTTATTAATCCAGTGGCAGGCTATATACTGTATATGTAATTATTGTTTTGTCTCCAGATGAGGGCAGAGAGCGGTTGTTTGATAAACTGAGAGAAGCCAGCGATTGTGAGTTTAACAAACTACACATAACCTTCTGTCTGTCTGTCTGTCTGTCTGTCTGTCTGTCTGTCTGTCTGTCTGTCTGTCTGTCTGTCTGTTTATAGATTAACCGTGTCAATGTTTACATCACTATTTTCTTTAAGGATGTCCTATCAGCATCATTTGTATGTCGATTGCCCCCTTTGAATGCATTTAGAAAATGCCTCACAGTTGTGACTTTATATCTAAAGAATACTGCAGTGTTGTGATTGTCTTGACAATGTGGGAAAAGAGAAAGAGGCTGATTCTACAAATGCCTTCTAAAGTAGTTCCCAAACTTTTTCGTGCCAAGGACCCCCAACATGATATGTACTGTATTTGGCCGCGGACCCCCCCCATCTGAAAACTTTTTGTGCCAAGTACGCCCAGAAGATTTGTGTAAAAAAAAAGATATAGATATTTTTTTACATACGTTTTGCTACCTACAGTAGATAGCAAAACGTATGTTTTTTTATGTAAAATCTAAAATGACACAGATGCTTCCTCGGTTTTAATTGGTTAAAATATGTACGTATTACGTTATAAAATGGTAGATTATGCATTTATATAATGCCTTTCTCTAAAGTGAATGTACATCACATTCACCCATTCATGCACACATTCACACACCGAAGGCAGAGACCATATAAGGCACTAATTCAGGTAGATAGACGGAGAGATCTGCTATTTTTGCTATTATTCAAAAAATATATATCTTTGCCTGTAATGACATAAACAAAATAGGTTCACCAGGTTGGAAGGGGTTAATGATAACTTGTTGGAGCGTAACCAGTTGATTTCCCCACTAGTTTAGTGGTTTCCATGGGTTTCCCCCCAAAATTGCAATCTACAAGCTCATTGCAATGTGACACATTGTGGGCGTGTAGATCTGCTATTGTTGTGATTTTTTTTGGACAATTTTGTACATTTGTAATAGAGTTTTTGAGAAATATATTATTAAATTATACTGTACAGTATCTGTATTTGATATTTTCTGTTTTTTTGTCTGTCTGTCTGTCTGTCTGTCTGTCTGTCTGTCTGTCTGTCTGTCTGTCACTCAGGGACTAATACAACCATCCAGTCTTTTCTGATTAAAGAGAACGAGCATGTGATCGACAGTCGATACTGTGAGACAGATAGCTGTGGGTGAGTCTGTCTCTCTCGCACACGCACGCACGCACGCACGCACGCACGCACGCACGCACGCACGCACGCACGCACGCACGCACGCACGCACGCACACACACACACACACACACACACACACACACACACACACACACACACACACACACACACACACACACACACACACACACACACACACACACACACACACACACACACACACACACAGAATTCAACTAGTCTTTATTTTGAATATTTGATTCAGGTTAATTCTCTGTGTGTGTGACCGTGTGGGGGGCCAAGCAAGTAGTGAGAGTCTGGCTATCAATGGAAACGTTATGTTGATGCTTATTTTCTGTGTGTGTGTGTGTGTGTGTGTGTGTGTGTGTGTGTGTGTATGTGCGAGTGTAGATCTGGCAGATATAACTATACAGTCCCCATCAGTCCCTATGTGCCTGTTAACATGAGAGTGACTCTGTCGATGAAGTAAGTCCTGTCTGTCTGTCTGTCTGTCTGTCTGTCTGTCTGACTGACTGACTGACTGACTGACTGACTGACTGACGGGCTTGTTTACTGACTACGTGCCTGGCTAACTGGTTTACCGATTTATTGACTGTGTCTTTTAACAACTTGCACGTGATGGGTCTTGTAGTTCTACAAAGCTTCTGGTGGTCTATCTCTGCAGTTTTAATGACTTTGTGATGATGGGTCTTGTAGTTCTACAGAGCTGCTGGTGGTCTATCTCTGTAGTTTTGACGAGACGGCAGCTTGTTCTTCTGTGTTGGACATCAACTCTGTCGCCATGTCCAGATACCCTACCAACACACAGGTAAGGATGGATGGATGGATGGATGGATTCATTGATTGATTGATTGTCTGCAGTGGTGGAAAGTAAGTCCATGTAATCAAGTACTGCACTCAAGTAAAATGTTTAGGTACATTTAGCCTACTTTACTGGAGTATTTCCAATTTACTATACTTTTACTTCACTCCACTACATCTCAGAGGCAAATATTGTACTATTTACTCCACTACAATTATTTGAAAACATTAGTACTTTGTTGATTTTGATTATTATTACAAAACATACCACCATTCACCACTTCAGCCCCTATATGCACTTTGGCTAGTTGTTGTGAGCTTGTAGATCGCCTATTTTCACAAGATTTTTTATACATTTTATACATTTGAAAACTTTTTTACTTTAATGCCAATACTTTTGAACTTTTACTCAAGTAAATGTTTTATATCTGACTTTTACTTACACAGTAACAGAGTGTTTCTACTTTGCAGCATTGATACTTTTACTTTGTCCACCACTGACTGTCTGTCTCTCTACCTGTCTGTCTGCAGGGGGAACATGAATGGTCTCTCCACGTGTCTCGCCTGTCTCACAGCTCCTATCACTTCAGGTCCACCGTGGCGGTACGTCTGTGGGACACAATGCCTGTCTGTCTGTCTGTCTGTCTGTTTCATGCTATTTATTACAATTATCTATGGTTCTACTATCCTCATGGGGGCATGTGTTTTGTCTGTCTGTCTGTCTGTCTGTCTGTCTGTCTGTCTGTCTGTCTGTCTGTCTGTCTGTCTGTCTGTCTGTCTGTATAGGGTCAGGCAGACTGCAGTACCGATCGTCACTACATGGGGGTGCTCTTCACAGACTATCACTTCCACTTCTACCGGCGTTGCGAGGCCTGAAGACGGATACACACGTGGCCCACAAACACATACAGAAAAAATACACACACGTGAGCACACACAAAAGAAAATGAAGAATCAATTAGATCTCATCATACGGTAAATTAAACTTGTAATTATTATTTAAGACTGTGTGCTTTGTGATTAAACCCTAACTGTCCAATCAGACGGCCTCAAACCTATGAATAATTCTGTAATAACAGCTCATCTCTATGTGGTTAATTGTATTACTTCAGAATGTACTCATCATATTTAATAATTCATTTGTTTCCATATTGTCATGGTTTCTCTAAACGTTCTTAATGGCGAAAATCAACAATGGAGCACTATGTTTAGCTGTTTTTATTGACTGGAATCAGACCTGTGTATAACACAGCTTAGAGATACAGACGATGCAGATGATTCCGTTTTGAAACATAATGTACAATGAACATAATAACGATACATGACAGTATTTTAAATACTATGAATTTGACTTGTTCATGTTGTTCATTAAAACACGTCCATTATTGTGGAGAATGTGATACATTGTGTTGCTCTTTATGTGTTACACAATAGTCATTATGTAGACCATAGATAGTCACTCTACTTACTATGTCGTTGCTGTTGGTTGGAAACCTTGTATGTCCAAAGCGGTTACTTTTCAGGAATTGCGTCTGTGACGCATTGTGAGCTTGTAGACAGGCTTTTTTTCAGTTATTATTTTAAGATTAGAGCATTTGACGTGGTCAAACTAGCAATATGTTCAGAAGCATCTTCCATAAGGGTCTCGAATATTTCATGTAGGCAAAGTTAAACCCTCAATCTGTGATTTCTGGTTCACCCGGGGCCTATTACACGAAAGGAGAATTAAATAAGCCTGGATTTAAGTCAAATCCAGGTTTGACAAAGTCTGGTCCGTACAGCCTGGTCTATTCCGTTCCATGAACGCCAAGCCAGGCTGAAAAGGAGCGACTTTGTTGAGCTAGACCTTGTCAAGCCAGGCTGTGTCGAGCCAGGATGGTAAAGCCAGGCTTCACGTATTCCTATAAAAGACCATGAAAGTCGATAGCAGAATCCTTGAACTTGACCAATCATGGAGCCCAAAACCAGAGCGACGTTCTTCTCTGTGGCTGAACAGCAGCACTGCAGCAGCTCATGGAACAGTGGCGTTCCCAGGGCAGGCGAGATTCCCAGATCTACAAGCTCATAGCGCGGCACCGAGTGCGGCGCTATGAGCTTGTAGATCTGCTATTTTTGAAAAATCGTGAAAATGTGTGCATATCTTTGAAATATATATACATTTTTCATACGAGGAAGTAAAATGTGTAATAAGCAAGAAAGGAAACACGGCCTCAATAAATGGATCCAGGGAGAAAGCGTGGCAAAGTATTGCCGACAAATTAAATGCACAAGTCGTCCATAAATATATAATTCAGTTAGGCTTAAACATGCAGAGTGTATAGTGAATATTGGAATTATCGCCTACTAATCTACAATGCGATAGCCTATTATATGCGCCATGCATCCAACCAATATGTCTGAGTCTGTGCTCAGGAATGTGTCAAAAACAAAAAAATCTCACTCCAAGGCTTCATGGAGTGTGTAATTGATAGAAAATAAGTATTTTTTGGGTGAACTATTCTTTTAAGTGTCTTGTTCAGGGACACTTTGACACATTGCTGAGGCCTGGGATCGAACTTGGGATTTATGGCTTGCCAGGCAGGCTCTCTAACCATTCAGCTATGGCCACATCATCAGCAGAGATTCTAAGACAGTTCAACTCTGTAACAGTAAAGGGGTTTCAGGGGAAACCAGCAAAATGAGGAATAACATAATAAAAGACTGTCTTGCAAATAAAGCGGTTTTGCGGTGCCGCTTTGTTTTGGTTCCCCAATCCCTATTTAAATGGAATCGAATTTCCCCGTGGGATAATACGGATAATACAGACGCTAAATAGTCTCCGGAAAGTACACTCACATTTATATTTAAAAAATAAGCGAAACTACGCCGCATCAAGGATTTTATAGGACGGACCTATTTTTGGGTGAGACGTCTTTCCGGTTTGTCGCGATCCGGTCGCTGATGACGCGGATGACGCGCCTGGTGACGTAGGGCTACTTCCGCTCCCGACCGGATCATATACCCGAAAAGGAATGCTGCCCAGGCTAATAGGATGCATGTCCACAGTAAGGTGGAATGTTTGAACTGTGAGTTTTCTAGGTGAAAGTGTTTTTTTGAGGTCCCATCGGCCTCCATTATAAATCTCTGAACTTTTCAAAGATTCCTTTTCAGGCAAACATGTCCACAGTAAGATGTCCACAGTAATCTGAACATTAATGGGGGTTCTAGGTGTAGTAGCCTGCCAAGGGTTTGTACCCTTTTCCCTTATAAATGTGTATTAAAATTTCTTCTGTAACACTTTAGCTGGGAAGAGTTCTTTCAGACATAACCCCCCACCTTTAACTATCAGGAAACAGGGGAGGGACGCAGTCCCCCCGATGGTCCTCCGTGTACATTGATGGCATGGGACTTGAACCTGCAACTGTCTGTAGCAGAGGCAACCGATCAAGATCAAGATATACCGAACCCTACCACTGCGCCAACGCACCTTTGGGCCGTCAACCAGTGTCTCTTCGTGGTTTTGACTCGCTTTTTTGTATTTTGGCCTTGAAAATGTCAAAGTACTACAACATGGAAACATGGGACAACTGGGATTTGAACATGGAACCTCTGTGCTGAGAAACCACTCTTTAGACCCCTACACCATCTCTCAGCTACTCACATTATGTCTCTCTGTGGTTTTGAATTGCTTTTTTGTATTTTACTTACACCTAGAACCCCCATTCAAACTTTAAAATGTTCATCTTACTGTGGACATGTTTTTTTTTTCTTTCTTTTTTTTCTCCCGTTTTAGGATTATTATGGTCATTTCTGGGTCGCACCGCCCAATTATTAGTTACGTTAATGTTTGGGCTGGGATGCTTTCCAGCAGTGGCCTCAGTGCGGCTGTAGAGTTCATGTGCAACCTAGGTGGTGGCCTATGCTTTACAAAGGGTTGCTGGGCTGAAACAGTGAAACGTTTTTTTATCTTTTCAGGCTGCCTCACAGAGCCTTTAAACCCTTATTTAAATAGACGATGCTAACGCGCTAAATTTCGTTAGCATGGTCCTCCCTATGCGCTGGTGAGTGAGATACAATTTTTCTTTGGTCCAAATTGCGCTCTAAAATACATTTTCAGTTATTTCTGTACGAATCTGGGTACTGTATGTGTAATGTCAAGATGGTCAGGGCCTGCATACACATTTTTTTAATTCTAATTTATGTTTTTCTTATTTTCCATTCAGAGATTAATTACTAATCTCTAATTAAGGTTGATTGATTGATTGATTGAAAATGTTATTAGGCAAAAGAATGTAAAACAACACAGTTACATCTATAATACTTTTGTCTAAAAGGTCCGACCAAAAAAGTCCTTGCGGACTTGTTTCCGTTGGGGTCCTTGAATTAATTTCATAGACATATATAGTAGTTCAAATATCAAACATAAAAATACAGAGAAAAAGGATACACAGAGAGCAGCCATTCCATTGTGTTTTGTCCATACGTATATTGAATTCTGTCTGTTTTCAGGGCATTGTGAAGTCGGCCCACAGTCTGCTGACCAGCACTGTGCAAATCATTGTGACAGGTCTGCAAATCACTGTTGTGAACATTTATTGGCATATATTTGTGCTTGTTAAAAGATTATCTAAGATAACATGACAGTAATTTTCAGCAAAATTGAAATGTGTAAAACAAATTGTAAATGTCTAAAATGAGGAAATCTATCTATATATTTCAATTAATAATTTTAAAATGTTGGCAGCATCTCCACGGGCCACTGGAAGGTGCTCTGAGGCCAATCAGCTGAGTTTAGGAAACTAGAGGTTCGGGGCGCTAAGCGGCCGGTCGGTCCCATGTGCACATGAACCATATATGGGCATGGCGGCATAGGATCTGTGGCTCTGGACAACCGGATCTCTGAATATGTCAGTCCTTGTCTCTTTGATGCCCATATATGGAGAACGATCGCTGATGTCATCAGTATATGCCCATATATGGGCATGCCCACATGCATTTTACGTTTGTGACGTCCACCGTCATATATATATATTTGAATATAAGGATATTTTTTTATTATATCTTTTTTTGGTTCGCTTTTTGTTTACTTTAGTTTTTATTTATTTATGGGGGGTGGTTTGTTTGCTTTTGGGGTATCTATGACAGCAAAATGTCTCAATCGACATATTTTCCCAAAATATCTACGTCACGGAAGAGGAAGTAGTCGTTGTCTTCCAGAATGACTTTAGTTCCACCGTACTCTGGTAACAGGACCTTCTGTCCAACCGTCACACTGACTGGTTGCAGGTTCCCTTCCTGATTGACAGAACCAGGTCCAACTGCCATCACTGTAGCCTGCAGCACTTTGCCCTGGGACTTCTCTGGAAGCATGATGCCACCTCTTGTCACCGTCTCTGCTGCCAAACGCTCCACCAGCACCCGGTCAAGCGTGGGAAGGAATTTCCTGAATGCCATTGCCATTTCCTGAATTGTTGTTTTCCCACAGTGCCTGTGAAATGTTATTAGGAAACAGGAATTGATTTGACTAGGAGATCAGGACTGGTTTTGTTTTTTCCAGTGATGCTTCGATCAGTAGAACTTATGTTGGCTCGTGGCGAAGGCTTCGGTTGACCAGCAAGGGTATTGAGAGAGTCGTAAAGTCTGCAATATCGATTTGTGGAGAGCTTAGGTTGACCTCTGAGAATGTGCTGCCTATATACTGTCTGGCGGTGTTTGTTCTTGTCATCATGATGAGGTCACGATGAGTCAGCAATGCCCAAATATGGAGTTCCCATGTCGGCCATTTCCAAATATGGAGTTCCCATGTCAGGCATACCCAAATATGGAGTCCATGGTGTCTGACTTAATTAGTCTCTAAGTATTGTGACAACAATGCAACCTGGACCCACTCAGACATGTTGGGTGACCATGTCAACCTAAACAAACCTGGATGGCGTGAAAATGACATTTCCAGAACCGTGATTTCTCTGGTTTGTTGTTCCCACTGATATGCCCATATATAGGCATAAATGGAGTTCCGGTACCAGAACCGCTGATCCGACCAATATGCCCATATCGACTTCGCGTATCGCCAAGGACCTGTGGCCGTGATCTCCAAAAACTATTGGTAAAACCGCAAATCCCCATTTATGGAGTATTGATGTCATCAATATGATGTCATACTGACGTCTTAGTTTGGCCTAGACACCGTATTTGGGCATGCCTGACACAGAACTCCATATATGGGCATAAAAGGGACACAGACAGACAGATACAGAAATCACCATATATGGGCATAATGGGGACATAGACAGACAGATACAGAAACAAGACCAGGAGACCTGGTTCTGCCAGACCCAGAATTAATTCTGCTCTAAATGGGCACAGAGCACTACGTCACACTAAGCTTGGCCAATCAAAAAGAGGGACAAGTAGGCACCATGTATGGACGAAACCGTTTGGAGAGGGGGACCGACAAATATATCCATATATGGACGAAAGAGGGACCGACAAAGCCTCATGTAGGCCTGACCTCCTGGGTCTGGCAATCACCATATATGGGTATAAAGGGGACACAGACAGACAGATACAGAACTCTCCATATCAAAAGGGACACAGGTACACCATGATGATGAGTTGTGGTATTTCATCCTGAGCATTAAGCAGACATTGAATAATGGTTTAGTTCACATGTTCTCTGTCATTGATTACTGTTCTTCAGGCAGTTTTCAGCCAAGCAACATGTCAGCCATCTCTACAAACTGCAGTTTGTTTACTAATTCTTGTTGGCTGAGAATATGCTGAATCATATAACAAGACTTTAGATACAGAGATAGTATCTTATATCAGTTTCAAGTCATATCAACAAGCACTAATTCCCGCGATACACATTATATGTTTAGCACCTGGCTGCACAAGAAGCATTTTGCGTTCTCTAGTGCCATTATTCCTTATACATGTTTTATCATGCACTTTGTGTATTGGACTTTGATTTTTACTTTGCCTTCCTGTTATTGATCTGTTCTATGCCTAAGAAAACTACATGTAGATTATAATCAGATTGTGAAAAGGCTCGAACGGCCAAGGCTCCAAAGACAGTCAGAGATGCATTTTGGTTTTTTTTATTTATTATTTTATCTGCTATTGCAAAACAAACAAAAAACTCGGCAGAGTATAGGTCTGGCCCATCTCAATAGAGATTGGATTTCTCTTGCTCCGAAGTTGTGAGGGACCAATCGGGGCCCAGTATGCAAATATGGGGCGGGTTTATCCCCAGAGGCATTTTTTTTATTTGCCCCTCGGAAATGCAGATTCCGCACAGAGATTCCAGACTAATATCTACGCAGTGATATTAGTCTGGCCATGCCAGGCTAGCAAAGCAGGGGCCTGTTCCTCAAAAAGGTGAATTAGAGCTAAAGCCTGGCTTTAACCCCTATCCTGGCTTAATTTAGCCAGGATTAGGGCTGAATCGGTTCCTAGAAAGCTGAATTATCTTGAAGAATAGTTTAGCCAGTTCACCCTGGCTAAGTTTAGCCATGACCCGATTCCACGAAAGAGAATTTAAGCAAGCCTACCTTAGTTACCATGGCAATTTAGCTGTGAAGCTGGTCAGGCTGGTCAGGAGCAGGCTAACAGCCAAGCTTACTTAATCCAGTGCCTTGTTCTTCAAGTTTTCCACAGTTGATTCAAAACATGTGTTTGTATATGGACTCATTTTAATGACCCTGCATTCAAATAAAATGAAATAAATACAATAAGATATAATCAAATTAATGATATTACTGAAATAGTGTGTGACCATGAATCATAATCATAATTGTTTCACAATGACTCATGTGATATGTAATTGTCACTCTGTTATAGTTAACACTATAGTTCATCTTGTTGTTGGATGTTTGATAATATAATAAAAAAAAAAAAATAATGTTATAAAAAAATGTCTGACACACACATATATATATATATATATATATATAAATATATATATAAATTATTAGTTACGGGTTTAAAGGAGCCTCTTTGTAAGTCAATGAGGAGCATATTTTAAATTATCAATTTCTAGTCAATGGAGAAATTATTTTGTATTTCTTGTCCACCTTTGGAGTTACATCATGATGGCAAGGTAACTACACAACCCAAACCTCTACCAAAGTGGTCTTGCAAATGTGGGGTTATTTATTGCGTGTCTCGTCCCGTCACGTCCCCCCCGCTCATCCCGTCACGGCCCCCGTCGCGGTCAACAAGCCCCCCCCCGTCTCCCCCGCCCCGTCCCGTCCCCCCCGTCCCGTTGCCCGTCCGTCTCAAACACACACACACACACACACACACACACACACACACACACACACACACACACACTCTGTGTGTGCTTGCAATACTTTGCCACGCTTTCTCCCTGGATCTATTTATTGCGGTCGCGTTTCCTTTCTTGCTTAAATACATTTTACTTCCTTGTATGATTTCATGAGCTGCTGCAGTGCCGCTATTCAGCCACAGAGAAGAACGCTGCTCTGGGTTTGGACTCCGTGATTGGTCAAGTTCAAGGATTCTGCTATCGACTTTCATGGTCTTTTATAGAAATACGTGAAGCCTGGCTTCATTATCCTCGCTCGACACAGCCTGGCTTGACAAGGCCTAGCTCGACAAAGTCGCTCCTTTTCAGCCTGGCTTGGCGTTCCAGGAACCGAATAAATCGGGCTATACGGACCCGACTTTGTCAAGCCTGGATTTGACTTAAATCCAGGCTTATTTAATTCACCTTTCGAGGAACAGGCCCCAGGTGTCTAAGCAATAACCTAAATCTCAGTTGTCTCATAATGAACCCTGATCATCAGTGGGTGGATCTGTAGATTCAGTCAGGGGGAGAGGTGTTTGCTGTGGGTTTTCATCTTTTCACCTGCCTGCCACCTCTCCCTTCAACCTCAAATATGACCTCGAACATCCAATCAGTGTGAAAGTGGTGCACGAGAAAAGGAAAGGCTTCACAAGCTGAAGTTTGGGGATTTGAATTTTGGTCCTGGTAAATCTTTAATTTTGGTCTTTGTAAGGCGAGATGCATTGAGGCAGCTCACCTCCCTCCTCCTCACGCTCTCTTTTAGCTCCGGTAGGAGGGAGAGGAACATGGAGGGAGCCCACCTGCATGCAGAGGCCGGATGCAGCTTAAATTTACATTTTAAGCGATGTGTTTTAGTTTTTTTTATTTAAGCATTTTCCTTTTTGATTTCCTTTTAAGTTTTTTTTTTTTTTTAATATATAGTATTAGTTTGATTTGACAGCTGTTTATTAAGGGATTTGAATGTTTTTTTCTTTTTCCAATCACACCAGTTAAATGTCATAGTTGTTTTAGAGCTTTGAACCTTGAACCCTCGGTTTGTAAACCCCTGACCTTATTTCTTGTGCCACCTGACATGGAGGAGGATGCAATTGAGAATGAATACTTAACCAGCTGGTCTCAAACTAAGAACCTTGTGCACACAAACCACGCACAAATTGATCTACTGTATGTTTAAAAATATCAATACATTTATGTATTAATGTTTTGAGAATCTAATTCAATGCACAGTGAAGTGGGAACAAGGCAATGTCTTGTGGCAAAACATGTCCATCTGCCTTCTATTTAATCACTTTCACAATCCAATGAGCTGTACAAAGTAAGCAGTATAACTCAAGATGAAAGACAAACATTAAAATAACCAAATTAAGATTGTTCTATTAAGTCCACAGACTCCTTTACACACAGTCAAAACAGGATTTTCACTTACGAGGAAATGTTTTGACACTTGTCCTACAGTACATTGCTAGGCATGACAGAATTGTTGACCTATTAGCTAAGGACATAAGTTCATAGGCCTATGTTTCATCATCTGCCAAAATGTATAAGCACTCTTGTGTTTCAACTGCCATGTTCATGCGCAATAATGAAAATGATGCCTTTTCAGATGTCACAGCTAATACACCAGATGTTGTTGTTGTTGATGAGGACAGTAGAGAAGTGACCATTTTGGAAGTGGCATGTACATTTGATCACAGCCTGGAAGAGGCATTCCTTACCAAGGTGCTTAAGTACCAACGTCTTAAGGATGCTATCTTGCAGCTTGGTTACAAATGTAAACTGCTTGTGTTCATATTTGGAAGCCTCGGTAATGTCCATAAATCAGTTGTGAGAGGCCTGCAGATTGCAGGAATGCCAAAGCCAAAAGCTAAGGCATTGGCAAAATTCTGTTCAATGTCTGTGATAATTGGCAGTCGCCATACATGGAGGAGGTGATGCTTCCTGTACCCGTGATCTGTATTCTGAAATACTTGTCGCTGAGTTTTTTCCAAGTTTGTGCATCTACTATTGTTTGTGTTCAAGAATTTATTGTTAAAATGTGAACGCAAATAAAGATGTTAAATGTGCGTGCATGCCTGCATGCCTGCCTGCATGCCTAAATGCCTGCCTAACTGTATTGAATCCAATACTTTTGTACTTTTACCCAAGTAACATTTTGAACACAGGCCTTTTACTTGTAACAGAGTATTTTTATGTTGTGGTTATTCTACTTTTACTTAAGCAAAATATGTGAATACTTCCACCGCTGGTAAAATGTGGGTTATGACGCAAGATACAGGTCACTGTGTCATAGCATCACAAATCTCCTGACTCATACACGTGTGTCGTGCGTCATCATTTCTATGACGACTTATGGCTCTTTTACTTTGAGACATTTTTATTATTGTTTCTTACAGTACAGTGGTCCCCAACCTTATTAGACAAAATACATTATAGTCACTCAAGTCCTATTTTAGAAATAGTGAAAATAGCAGATCTACAAGATCGCTATATGTGCTGCGTTGTGAGCTTGTAGATCCGCTTAAATGTATGGACTTTTTTTTTACTATTATTCTGAAATTATTTTTAAACATGTTTGAAAACATTTTCTGAAATGTTTACATTAAAACATGTGTAGTGTTTAAAAAAACACTACAGCTCTATTACAGCCATTCTCAAACTGTGCAAGGACCCCCAAATGAATATGTTTTTGACCGTGGACCCCCATCAGAAAAGATGTTGTGCCAGGGACCCCCATACAAGATTTGTGTAGTTCAAAATCTGCACATTTTTCAAGATGGTGAGGATGTACTTAACCCATTAAGACCAGGAACACATCCGTGTCATTTTAAGATTTCTTTGGACTATTACAAAATAGCAGATCTACAAGCTCATATGAGCACCAAGTGCCGCGCTATGAGCTTGTAGATCTGCTATTTTCCTCTTTTTTTAAAACTCAAAACTTTGCTTCTAGGGGTCCCTGGTACAAAATATTTTCACAAATACATATCATTTTGGGGGTCCTTGACATGAAAAAGTTTAAGAACCACCGATAAATAGCAACATAAGTTATTTTTTATTTTTATTTTAAATAAAGATTTACAAGACCTTTATAGGATCCCCAGAAGCAAAGATTTGAGTTACAAATGTTCGCTTTAAAATATTCAAATGTTCATTAATTTTTCTAAAATAGCAGATCTACAAGCTCATAGCGCGGCACTCGGTGCCGCGCTATGAGCTTGTACATCTGCTATTTTTGAATAGTCAAAGAAATGTAAAAATGACACAGATGCGTTCCCGGTCTAAATGGGTTCAGGTTTAAAGTGGTTAAGCTGATGTTGATGCTATATTAACTCATTTTGCTGGGGGCCCCCTGGACCCCCCCTCAAGCACCCCTGTGGTTCTCCCTGAATGGGGAACTCAGCCGGTTTTGGTAACCATATGGCCTTTCCTCTAGTAGACTAAAGCCACCCTCAGGCAGTGGTGGGCAAAGTACAGTATATACTGTACTCAAATAAATACTCAAGTATTCAAAATGACAAATTTACGAAGTACATTTTCAGTGCGTCATGGCTTATCACCGACAACTAACATCTGCCAAAGTGGAAGGGAAAAGGTATAACTGGCCTTAACCCTTTAAGACCTGAAGCCCATTCTACAAATGTCTTCTAAATCCCAACAGTATTCTGAAAAAAACGTATGTTTCTATATCAGTGGTGCTCAAACTTTTTCATGTCAAAGACCCTCAAAATGATATGTATTTGACCGCGGACCCCATCTCAAAATATTTACTTCCAGAGACCCCCCAGAAGCAAAGATTTTTTCAAAAATAGCAGATCTACAAGCTCATAGCGCGGCACTCGGTGCCGCGCTATGAGCTTGTATATCTGCTATTTTTAAATAGCCAAAGTGTAAAATAATGCTTTTTTTTGGGGCTCAAATCCAAAAAAGTGACACAGATGTCTAAATGGGTTAACCATGTTGCCTTGGGTCTAAATCCACACTGGCGATGTAGCCCTGTAGCCCCCCAGGTTCACTAGGTGGGCTGCTGGCATCATGTGCCCCAGACCCAGGAGCAACTTGATTGGCATTTGTCTGAAAGCTGCACTGTAATGCAGCACAAGTGGAGAAAGTAAACATGTTTGCAATGCCATGTGTCTCAAGTCAAATTCAGTTATCTGGAAAAGGCTGAGGCTTTTGGCCAGTGGTGGAAAGTAACAAAGTACATTTACTTAAGTACTGTACTTAAGTACAATTTTGAGGTATTTGTACTTTACTTGAGTATTTCCAATTTCCAATACTTTTACTTCTACTCCACTACATCTCAGAGGCAAATATTGTACTTTTACTCCACTACATTTACTTGAAAACTTTAGTTACTAGTTACTTTTCAGATATAAATTATGATATGATGAAATATACATTAACCACTTTAAACCTATTTTATACCTAGGCTATTTGAAAATAGCAGATCTACAAGCTCACAACGCGTCGCATCGCGACGCGTTGTGAGCTTGTAGATCGGCTATTTTCAAATATTTAGTACTTTTACTTTTGTTACTTTAAGTACATTTTGATGCCAATACTTTTGTACTTTTACTCAAGTACATTTTTAATTCTGGACTTTTACTTGTAACAGAGTATTTTTATATTGCAGTATTGGTACTTTTACTTAAGTAAAGAATTTGAGTACTTTTTCCACCACTGCTTTTGGCTGAGGCTGAGACAATTTAGCCAATGTTTGAATCTCTTTATCTTTTTATATAGTCTCTTTATATAGTTTGTTGGTTTCTTTTGACGTAGTAATATTCTCATTAGTTTATTTTTGTTTTCATTGTAGAGGAATTAAAAGGGTCTTAGAAGTCATGAAATAGTATCTTTACAAATGTGCAGATACCCTGAATATACACTTATACTGTATGTTGGTCTGTTTACTGTTGAGTGAGAGAACTATGTTGGACATTAAAGGGATAGTTCACCCAAAATATGACATTATTTTCTATCAATTACACACCCCATGAAGCATTGAATTCATGGAGATTTTTTTTAGTTTTTGTCTCATTCCGGTAGGAGACACAAAGGAGTCTCTTTGAGTCTCCAACCGGAAATACACCCGCTCATCAAATTACTGGGCCAGGAATGTGTCAAAAAAAGAAGAGGAAAAAGAATCGCCTTGAATTCAATGCTTCAAGGGGTGTGTGATAAATTGGTAGAAAATAAGTCATATTTTGGGTGAACTACTCCTTTAAGCTAATCATCTGGGGACCAGTGGTGTAAAGTAACTAAATACATTTACTCAAGTTCTGTACTTAAGTACAATTTTGAGGTACTTTTACTTTCTTAGAGAATTTCCAGTTTTCAGTACTTTTACTTCTACTCCACTACATCTCAGAGGCAAATATTGTACTTTTACTCCACTACAATTATTTGAAAACTTTAGTTACTAGTTACTTTTCAGATATAAATGATTACATTATAAAACATACGTTAACCACTTTAGCCCTATTTAATACATAGGCTATTTGAAAATATCAGATCTACAAGCTCACAACGCGTCGCATCGTGACGCGTTGTGAGCTTGTAGATCTGCTATTTTCAAACATTTTAGTACTTTTGGTACTTTAAGTACATTTTGATACTTTGGTACTTTTACTCAAGTCAATTTTGAATTCTGGACTTTTGCAGTATTGCTACTTTTACTTAAGTAAAACATTTGAGTACTTTTTACACCACTGAAAATAAGTCATATTTTTGGGTGAACTGCTCCTTTAAGCCAATCATCTGGGGACCCCTCAACATAATTTGGGGACCCCCCTGTGGATACCGAGCCCCAGCTTGGGAACCAGTGCTCTCTAGAGCATTGGTTCTCAGGGGTCTATAGATCTGTTTTATTCAACGGTCTTTTGTCGCCCCCGTGTGGACAAAATGAGTCAATAGTGAACTTCAAAATCAAAGTAAAAGTACTTCATGTTTGAAAATAGCAGATCTACAAGCTCACAGGGCGTTGTGAGCTTGTAGATCTGCTATTTTCAAATAGCCTATGTATAAAATAGGGCTAAAGTGGTTAATGTATGTTTTATAATGTAATCATTTATATCTGCAAAGTAACTAGTAACTAAAGTGTTCAAATAATTGTAGTGGAGTAAAAGTACAATATTTGCCTCTGAGATGTAGTGGAGTAGAAGTAAAAGTATAGGCAATTGGAAATACTCCAGTAAAGTAAAAGTACCTCAAAATTGTACTTAAGTACAGTATTTGAGTAAATGTACTTAGTTACTTTACACCACTGGTAATAACACGCATTATATGTATTAACAGTGGTGTAAAGTAACTAAGTTCTAAATGAATGTTGTATTAAATGAAACATTATGTAGTTCTATTAGAATCACAAACCCACCAGAGACTACAGACAGTCGCCTCACGCTGCTTCCGCTTCCGGTCCGTCCGTCCTTCCAGTTCTGGCTTTGTTGCCAGATTGTTGCGAGAGAAATAAGCAACCAGGGTCTATTATTATTAAACCTATAATGTATATATAGTATTGGATTACTCTATATTTGTAATCAAATAGTATTGATTACATTATATTTGTAATCAACCAGTAATGGATTACTCTACATTTGTAATCATGAAATAACAACCATGACCAATGAGCTGAGGCCATGTTGTCATGACAACACAATGAATATTAATACACATGAACAATATCAGACTTTTAAGAATCCATTTATTAAACAATTAAACATCTACAGATGATCATACAATAACATGTGAAGAATGACAATAATATGGAATGAATATGCAAATAAAAACAACAATAACATAATGATGTAATAATGAATCAATATATGAACAATGAATGATTTGAATGTCATTAATGAATGAATGCAGACATTTAGTAGATGTTTGAATCCAGAGTGATTTACAAAGTTCAACATGAGAGCAGTGGTGGAAAGTAACTAAGTACATTTACTTGTACTGTACTCAAGTACACATTTTAGGATTTTTTACTTTAGTGGAGTATTTACATTTTTCAATACTTTTACTTCTTACATCTCAGAAGCAAATATTGTACTTTTACTCCACTACAATTATATGAAAACTTTAGTTACTAGTTACTTTGTAGATTTTGATTATTATTACAAAACATACATTTAACACTTCAGCTCTATTTAAACTTTGGCTATTTGAAAATAGCAGATCTACAAGCTCACAACGCGTCGCAGAGCGACGCGTTGTGAGCTTGTAGATCTGCTATTTTTAAAATACTTTTACACATTTTAGATGGGACATTCTGCATTTACTTTTGGTACATTTACTCAAGTACATTTTTTAATTCCAAACTTTTACTCGTAACAGAGTATTTCTACATCGGAGTATTGCAGTGGTGGAAAGTAACTAAGTACATTTACTTAAGTACAATTTTTGAGGTATTTATACTTTACTTGAGTATTTCCAATTTCCAATACTTTTACTTCTACTCCACTACATCTCAGAGGCAAATATTGCACTTTTACTCCACTACAATTATTTGAAAACTTTAGTTACTAGTTACTTTTCAGATATAAATGATTACATTATAAAACATACATTAACCACTTTAGCCCTATTTTATACCTAGGCTATTTGAAAATAGCCGATCTACAAGCTCACTTGTAGATCTACTATTTTCAAACATAATAGCACTTTTACTTTTGGTACTTTAAGTACATTTTGATGCCAATACTTTTGTACTTTTACTTAAGTCAATTTTGGATTCTGGACTTTTACTTAACAGAGTATTTCTACACTGCAGTATTGATACTTTTACTTAAGTAAAGAATTGGAGTACTTTTTCCACCACTGCAGTATTGATACTTTTACTTAGGTAAACACATGCAGTACTTTTCCCACCACAGCATGAGAGTAAAGTAGTCAACCAACAACATGCTCACAGCAGTAGGAGAGGAAAGAGTTAAACATATCAACCCTAGAGTCACTAACATGGTGAGTAACCATGGAGACCTGGTGTCCTCCTCACATAGAGACTCTCTATCTCTACTCACACAGACGTACTGAGGAGGGGCAGGAGAGGTAGGCTAACCCAAACCCAGCATAGAGCGGTTCAGAGGATGTGTTGTGGAAGGTGAAGGTGAACAGGTGAGTCAGTGAGTCTGAACAGACCTCATAAAAGGACAGTTTCCCTAACGGACAGTCCAGATACACTGCTACTCTGTTGGAGCGCCCAGAGGGACTGACAGGGAGGACAGTCTCCTTTCTATTGTGTATGACAGTGTAACTGTAATCATCACAGTACAGACTCCAGGACTTATCATTGTGTCCAAGCAGACAGTCATCACCACTTCCTTTCCTACTGATTCCTCCATAAGTCACTGCTATAAAAACCTCTCCATTCCACTCTACCTCCCAGTAACAGGGTCCAGTCAGACCCTCTGTACACAGAACCTGAGCACAGTAATAAAACCTGTCAGGATGATCAGGAGGAGGAGGACCTGTCCTCCCCCCTGTCGCCACCGTGTTGTTCTCAGACAGAGAGAGGTTACTGTGTGCTGTGTTTGTGTCCAGTTTGAGATGAGAGAAATCTGATGAGAGAATAACACAATAAACATTAAACACATCATTCACTGAGTGACACACACACACACACACACACACACACACACACACACACACACACACACACACACACACACACGCTATCAGCTAGCATGCTAGCTAATGCAACGTAGGCAATGGAAACGGCTTGGCTTGGGGTAATCCTTTTGCCACAGCGACTTTTAATGAAGACACATGGAGTGAGGTAATTTAGCCTGTGTGTGTGTGTGTGTGTGTGTGTGTGTGTGTGTGTGTGTGTGTGTGTGTGTGTGTCTGTGTGAGGCGGGGGGGGGGGGGGGGGCATATAACAGAACAGGCATTTTATCATTGCAACTGTAAAATCCTCACAACAAACAGAGAGAAAAAACTACCATGATCCCCCCCCCCCCACCCTTTTTAATAATTTTAACCCATTAAAGCCTGGGACGCATCTGTGTCATTTTAGATGTCTTTGGCTATTCAAAAATAGCAGATCTACAAGCTCATAGCGCGGCACCGAGTGCCGCGCTACGAGCTTGTAGATCTGCTATTTTTGAAAAATCGTCAACATTTTGTGCAAATATTTGAAAATATATATATTTTTAAAGGGAACATTTGTAACTCAAATCTTTGCTTCATGGGGGTCCCTGGAACAAAATATTTTGGGACGGGGGGTCCACGGCCAAATACATATAATTTTGGGGATATGAAAAAGTTTGAGAACCACTGATATTATAGCAACATAAGTTTTTCAGAAAACTGTTAGGATTTAGGAGACATTTGTAGAATCCCCCAGAAGCAAAGATTTGAGTTACAAATGTTCGCTTTAAAAAAAAAATATATATATTCAAAGATTTGCACAAATCTTCACGATTTTTCAAAAATAGCTCATAGTGCGGCACTCTGTGCCGCACTATGAGCTATTATAGCTTGTATATCTGCTATTTTTGAATAGCCCAAATAAATCTTAAAAGTTACAGTCTTTTTCTTTGAGTGAAAGTAATCAACATATACTTAAAGTATTAAAAGTAAAAGTACTCATTTCACAACTTCTATTTTTCCAGAAGTTTTCAAAATGTGTCAAACTATTTTGAATAAAGTAGATCTACAAGCTCACAATGTGATGCATTGTGAGCTTGTAGATCTGCTATTTTGGAATAGCTGAAGGCTGAAGTATGAAATAGGGTTGAAGTGGTTAATACATGTTTTGTAACAATAATCTAAATGTAAAGTAACTAAATTAATAATTATAGTGAAGTAAAAAGTATAATATCTGCTTCTGAGATGTAGTGGAGTAGAAGTAGAAAGTAGTAAAACAAGCTATTTTTGTGTATTCTGATGCCAATAGTTTTACTTTTACTCAAGTAAATTGTTGAATACAGGACTTTTACCTACAAGCTCAAAACGTATCATAACATGATGCGTTGTGAGCTTGTAGATATTTTCCATGAATGTTCACGTATTAGGAAATGCTTAAGGAGGAGAGGAGAGGAGAGGAGAGGAGAGGAGAGGAGAGGAGAGGAGAGGAGGGGAGGGGAGGGGAGTACACCCTGGAACCCCTTCAAGGACCCCTGGGGGTCCCAAAACCCCACCACTGGTCTACTGGTATCCAAACAATGTCACTGTATGAAGGGTTTGTGTAAATGCAGTTTACTGATCACCATGTAGCCTACTCACGTTTTAAATAGTCCTTTCTGTTTCTGCTCCCTGGAGGCACTGATGGTGAGTCATTGACTGGAGACTCTGTAAACACAAGAAGTCATTTGATCATGATCTGATCTACAAAGTATGCATAAATTAGTGCGTTTGGAAATACACACTATCGGAATGGAATATGCAAAAATCTGATTGATACATCTGGATCACATGACTCCAGAGATCATGTGTATTCATTTGTATTCAGTTTTGAGCAAAACAAATGACAAAATAAAGAAAATATATAAGTACTGTATTTGGAAATGAATTGTCCAGGCTTCAGATCAACATCAAAATTTTAATAGAAATAAACATACTTGGAGCTCTTGTGGGAAGGAGAAGAGCTGTGGTTGCATGGAAAGTAGTAAAATAAACTATTTTTGTGTATTCTGATGGCAATAGTTTTACTTTTACTCAAGTAAATTGTTGAATATAGGACTTTTACCTTAACAGAGTATTTCTCCATTTTGGTATTAATACTTTTACCTATGTAAACAATCTGAGTACTTATTCCAACACATAGTCTGTCAGGTAGAAACCTTGTTTGTCACGTGTACCGATTTGTGTGAGATTTGGACAAAATTTGAAGGAAAAGGAGCAATAAGTGTGTTTTGAAGAAAATTCAAAATGGCGGAAAATATATCCTGACGCAAATGGGCGTGGCCTATATGGGGAGTTGCATAATGACCCAAGGAATCTAGGGGAAAAAATATTTTTATTCTATGACCTACTGTTCAAGAGTTATAGGCCAAAACGTAAAGTGGACTGTTATAGCGCCACCATGAGGCCAAATGGTGTGATTATTTTTAAAATAATTTCGGACTAAATTATGAACCTCCCCTTCAAATCTGGTATCTCTAGCTCTTACGGTTTCTGAGAAAAAAATACTTGAAATCTAGTTTTTTCATTTTCCCATTTTCCATTAAAGTGGATGGGGAAATGTAATTCACTAATAAATTAATATCAATTAAACTATGCAACCAATCTCTTAGCAAAATACAAGCGCACGATTCCCGGTCAAGCCGGTCATTTTGACGTATGGCACGACATGTACCGATTTGTGTGAGATTTGGACAAAATTTGAAGGAAAAGGAGCAATAAGTGTGTTTTGAAGAAAATTCAAAATGGCGGAAAATATATCCTGACGCAAATGGGCGTGGCCTATATGGGGAGCTGCGTAATGACCCAAGGAATCTAGGGGAAATCTGCGGTTTGAAGTTTTTCAGTTTCTCTATAACAATAGTCTGGTTGCCCTGTTAGGGCAACCACACTAACTAGACGCGTCGCAATTCAGGGCAATTGCAAAGTGTGGTTGCGCCGACGCCGGTCGTGGGCTGCGGCCGCCGGGACTCGAGGAATACGCTGGGAGGAATACTGTCGGAGGCTGCGCCAATTACATTGTCACGTCTCTCATGAGATCACTTGCGTTTCATTTTGAGAGGATCGATCCACCCCGAAATAATGTTTTTGCATTAAACGGTTACATTTTGCGCATTTGTGGCGCCCCCCTATGGATCAAAGTGGAAATGCTTTTGGGGATCTGTTGAGTAAACCACCCTTGACATGTGATTCAAATTTGGGATTGACTGGAGGTTTCGTTTGTGATTTTTGGCCTTTTTTGTAAAACGGGCCCCTCCCGCTAACTTTGGAAGCCATTTAAGGACGAACCGTAAGGACTATCAAAATTCAGCTTGGAGACGTTTATCGCATGGGTCCAGAGATCATGTGTACCGATTTTTGTGAAATTTGGACAAAATATGTGGGAGGAGGAGCTAAAAGTGTGTTTTGAAGAAAATTCAAAATGGCGGAAAATCTATCCAGACGGAAATGGGCGTGGCGTACATGGGGAGTTGCGTCATGACCCAAGGAATCTAGGGAAAATAAATTTTGATTTTACAACCTACGGTTCAAGAGTTATAGGCCAAAAGGTAAAGTGGGCTGTTATAGCGCCACCATGTGGCCGACTGGTGTGATTTTTTTTTAAAGAATTTTGCAATAAACTATTAACCTCCCCTCCAAGTCATGTAACTGTAGCCCTTATGGTTTCCGAGAAAAAAATACTTGAATGGGAGTTTTTGCAATTCCCATTAAAGTGGATGGGGAAATTTAATGCACTAATAAATCAATATCAAAAAATATATCCAGACGCAAATGGGCGTGGCCTATATGGGGAGTTGCGTCATGACCCAAGGAATCTAGGGAAAAAGAAATTTTGATTTTACGACCTACGGTTCAAGAGTTATAGGCCAAAAGGTAAAGTGGGCTGTTATAGCGCCACCATGTGGCCGACTGGTGTGATTTTTTTTTAAATAATTTTGCAATAAACTATTAACCTCCCCTCCAAGTCATGTAACTGTAGCCCTTATGGTTTCCGAGAAAAAAATACTTGAATGGGAGTTTTTGCAATTCCCATTAAAGTGGATGGGGAAATTTAATGCACTAATAAATCAATATCAAAAAATCTATCCAGACGCAAATGGGCGTGGCCTATATGGGGAGATGCGTCGTGACCCAAGGAATCCAGGTGAAAAGAAAATTTGATTTTACGACCTACGGTTCAAGAGTTATAGGCCAAAACGTAAAGGGGGCTGTTATAGCGCCACCATGTGGCCGATTGGTGTGATTTTTTTTAAAATAATTTTGGACTAAATTATGAACCTCCCCTCCAAATGTGGTAACTCTAGCTCTTACGGTTTCTGAGAAAAAAATACTTGAATTTGAGTTTTTTCACTTTTACATTAAAGCGGATGGGGAACTTTAATGCACTAATAAATCAATATCAATTAAACTATTTAACCAATCTCTTATCAAAATACAAGCGCACGATTCCAGGTCAAGACGGTCATTTTGAGATATGGCACAACATTGGGGGAAAAACTGTGGGAGGAGATGCAGTTTGAAATATTGTTTATTAACATTGTTCAAGAACAATGTTAATACTAGGAAGATGCACTTTAGGAAAATTGCAAGTGTGGTTGCCCAGAAGCAATTTGTGGGTTTTGAATGAATTAAACTCTAAAACATATCACTTAGCAAAATGCAAGCACACGATTCCCAATGTGTCAATTTGACTTAATGTCTTGTGTGGCAACCACACTACTAATACTAATTAATGGGTAATCGGCATCATGATTTGTGTGCAAGGGGATCTCATCTTAAACAAGCTCAGTGCTTAACGAGTCTTCCAGTTTAGTAGACCTTGTATTGTGAATTTGTACTTCCATGTACTGATGTTCTCATGTCTTACTAAATAAAGTACATCAATCAATCAATCAACATGTTGAAGTGGACAGAGGACATGTTGTCAGAAACACCAGGTTCTTACTCTGTCTCTCGGCTGCAGCATTACAGGAGATGACCACTCTCTGGATCTCCTCTTTGTCCAACACCACCGTCTAGTAGGACACACACACGCACGCACGCACGCACGCACGCACGCACGCACGCACACACGCACACACACACACACACACACACACACACACACACACACACACACACACACACACACACACACACACACACACAATGCAGTGTATCCATTAAACACACGACACACCACTGTCTACAACAAACACACATGACAGCATACACATTAAACCACATTATTACACAGCTTGGTTGAATGCTTTTTTTTCAATATTGACCTCTGAACTCAATAACAGAGCGCTGTCTAATCAAAGACTCAGCAGGTGGTGAGGTGTGTGTGTGTGTGTGTGTACCTTGTTAGTGAGCTGGTCCAGGTACCTTTGTGCGTTGTCGTCCTGGACCCCCCGCAGACCCAGGGCCTCCAGTCTGAGGCTGTCCAGCAGAGAGGCCTCGTCCTTGTCAGTCACCGCCTTCTGCACCTGCCTCACAGCATCCTGCACCAGCCTCACTGGATGGATGGACGCGCGCGCGCACACACACACACACACACACACACACACACACACACACACACACACACACACACACACACACACACACACACACACACACACACACACACGTTATGTGAATATACTTTTATTGCTCCTAGTATTGATGATTTCTTGCATATTATTGTGTCTTTATATGTCTTGATGAATTGAATACACAGGACCACAATGGAAAAAAACTCCCAGGGCTTTTTGTGTTATCCTTTTAGCATTATTGTATAACTGTTATAGGGTTGCCAACAGCAATACGGGACGGGTCGCACGATTCACACACATGACCTATTTGGATTCAAAATTGCCGAAAAGCTACAAGTTTGCTTGCCTGTATACTCCTTTAGCCAAATTCCAACACTCAAATCTCTGCTCACTCGCTCACTCCACAAGTGGAGACGACTTGTTGTGCGTTTGTACATCAGCGATTTTCTATGTGCGATATTGTCGTGTGTTGAAGTATAAACCAAGCTTATTGAGGCATGAAAAGCACCACAACTCACTGAGTTCTCAAACGATTTACACGCGGTTTGGTTTGTATGACACAGGATCAAGAATGCTGGCTTTCATACCAAAATGCTTACATAATAACGGATTCACGGATTGCACGCTGTGTTCATGATTTAAGGGATTTTGTTTCAAACAGAGCATTCCTGCAAACTTTAGAAGCCAATCTTAGCCAAGACCTGTTTCATTTACTGACTATAGAGATACTGTGTACAGATTTGCGTGATGTGATTGATGTTTTTCAATACATCGACTTCCTGGTGGCACTATAACAGGCCCATGTGAACATTTCGGGGCAGTGGTTCTGCTCTGGCATTCAGGGAATGTGTGTGCACAGTTTCGCTGCGAGTGGCCGGTGTCGGAGATTAGCTGCTCACAGACGGACGGATGGACGGGCTGACTGACGGGCGGACGGACGGACAGGGTGCAAAACATAGTCTCTAGACGTCCTAGACTCTTCTCCCTTCCCTGAATCACCCTGGACAACGCTACACACATTAGAGACTCTTTTCAAGGTTATAATAGTTTGGGATTTTTCATTATAGTTTAGTTTTAGTTAGTTTTGACCATTTCTTTTCTAATTAAGTTAGTTTTAGTTAGTTTTGACAATTATTTTTCAAATTCAGTTAGTTTTAGTTAGTTTTTAGAGCGGGTTTGATAGTTTTTATTTAGTTTCTATTTTTGTGAGAACGCTTAGTTTTAGTTTAGCTTTTATTAGTTTTAGTTTTTTTCATACTTTGGGTTATTTGTCAAGTGCAGGATTCAAAAAGGTCAGAGTAAGTATTGTGTAATAAAAACTCAACAAAAGATACCATTTAAAAATATATATATTCAGTCACTGTTGGACAATTAATCATCCACACAACTAACAGTCCACAAGATAGCAGCATTAAGTGCAAAATGTACTGTACCTGGTATAAATCAAAATAGCCATACAATATATGAACATAAACCCTTTCATGAGACACACAGGGACCAGGGGTCTCAGGTTTCTGGGTGCTCAGAGAGGCTGCCTTGTCAAGGTACTCGCTATCAGTCGTGGGAAAAGTACTCACATTTGTTACTTAAGTAAAAGTATCAATACTGCAATGTTAAAATACTCTGTTACAAGTAAAAGTCCGGAATTAAAAATGTACTTGAGTAAAAGTACAAAAATGTACTAAGTACAAAAGTAGAAGTACTCATTATGCAGAATGTCCCATTTCACAAGTTTTCAAAAATGTATAAAAATCTTTTGAAAATAGCAGATCTAAAAGCTCTCAATGCTTCGCATCGCGACGCATTGTGAGCTTTTAGATCGTCTATTTTCAAATGGCCGAAATGTATGTAGGGCTGAAGTGGTATGTTTTGTAATAATAATCAAAATACCTCTGGAATGGAGGATCGCGACCGGACAATTTGTATTTTTCCCTATACTACAACACCCCTGTGTGTGTAATGAGCTGATCTCCATGAGGATGGAAGTCACAGAGAATATTCCATAATTGTTCTAAAGGTACAGTAAAATCGCTCGTTTTCGCTGGCAGCAGTGGCACACTATTATACTATTACTCTGGCAGTCAAAGAGTTAATGAGTAATGACTGGTTTCTCTCACCTTGTTTCCTTGCTGCTTCTTGAAACATCTGGTTGGTGTAGTGGCTTCCACCGTTCTTCTTCACCATCTGGTTGATTATCTCCAGCAGCTCAGTGACCTGAGAGGGATCCTTGCTTTTGTTGTCAAAGACATGATAATGACCATTATATTTGCTGATTAAGTCTCGTAGTTCTGGAGAATCTTTCACAAATTCTTCAATTGTTTGACCTTTAAGCTTGAGTGAGTCACCATGAGTGAAGAGAATCATGGTGTATTTGTCTGAACTTTGTCCAAATTTTTCCTGAATCTTTGCCACAACGTTCTTCTCCTCATCTGTGTATCTCCCTAGTTTGATCACAGCCAGGAAGACTTGAGGACCAGGAGCAGCACAAGTAATACAGTTTTTGACCTCTTGAATGGTTTCATCTTCACTGAACTTAGTGTCAAACAAGCCTGGAGTGTCAATAACAGAAACCTTTCTACCAGCCACTACACCACTGGCCTTATAACAGGTCTTTGTCACTGAGTTGGCTGCAACTCTGGATTCAAATGCTTCAGGACCCAGGATGGTGTTTCCTGTGGCACTCTTTCCAGCTCCAGTCTTCCCCACCATCACAATCCGGATTTCTTCATCATTTATGAGAACTAAAGGAAGAAAGAAAGAAAGAAAGAAAGAAAGAAAGAAAGAAAGAAAGAAAGAAAGACATTTTTCAATTCTTCACATGGGCCTGTTATGGCGCCACCAGGAGGCCGATTTGTGCAAAAAAATGTATATTACTCCTATAGATTTAATCCAAACGTCATGCAAATCGGTACACAGTATAGTCGTTTGATCAACCCGGATCTGTCCGATTTTCCAGATTCGATCCTCATTGGCTAAGGTTGGCTTCCAAAGTTTGCAGGATTGGTCCGCTTCGAACAAAATGCCATGAACGCAGCTTGCGATTACCTGGCGGAGACCTGTGCTCCGAGGAGCACTTTTTCTAGTTATATTTCATACTCATTTTATTAACTAAAACTCACAAAGTTCAGAAACTTAACTTTTGCCTATTATTTCTCTGATTCAATAATAACAATTGGTATTGTTTTTTAAATCGTTTTTATCGTTGATTAGATTTTTGGTCAAAAATGTGGTTATCTTTTCTTGATAAACCTTTTTTTATTTTTTATTTCCTATTAATATAATGTTACCACAAAATTGACTGAAATAAACGAAACGAAACTAAAATTAGTCGCCTTTACAACGAGGTATAACTTGTAAGGATCGTGCAATCGTGGAATGAGCAACACAGCTAAACGTGTGGGTAGCGCCTCCAAAGAAGTTGCCAAAATGCCCCAATATACTTCTGTTGGTAATCGCTGTCGTTTTGAGCGACCTGCCACACCTGTGACTGGCACACACCTGTGACTGGCACACACCTGCTGGCCGGTGAGTGCCAGTTACAGGTGTGTGACTGGCACCTGAGCATGGGTCTTGCAACTTTGACAGAGATCTCTGGAAGATAAAAAGCCTGTGGTCCCTCAGTGAATCAACCAGTCTTCTTGGGGTGTTGTCTTCTTGGGGTGTTGTCTTCCTGGTACGGCCACTTCGTGGTCTGCAGAACCCATGCTCACTGGCACACGGTCACATTGTAAAAGTGACTAATGAATGATAAAAATGATATCAAATAAAATACCAATTGGTATTACTGAAGGGGAGAAATAATCGACCGAAGTTAAGTTTCCGAACTTTTTGTGAAGAGTTTACATGTACATTACACTACTAATCATCAAAGGGGGTCCGGGGACCCCCAGGGGTCCTTGAGGGGGTTCCATGGGGTTTGCTGGTAGCAGTGGCACACTATTATACTATTACTCTGGCAGTCAAAGAGTTAATGAGTAATGACTGGTTTCTCTCACCTTGTTTTCTTGCTGCTTCTTGGAACATCTGGTTGGTGTAGTGGCTTCCAGTGTTCTTCTCCACCATCTGGTTGATTTTCTTCAGCAGCTCAGTGACCTGAGAGGGATCCTTGCTTTCGTTGTTAAAGACATGATAAAAACCACTATATTTGCTGATTAATTCATTTAGTTCTGTAGAATTTTTCACAAATTCTTGAATTGTTTGACCTTCAAGCTGGTCACCATAAGTGAAGAGAATCATGGTGTATTTGTCTGAACTTTCTCCAAATTCTTTCTGAATCTTTGCCACAACGTTCTTCTCCTCTTCTGTGTATCTCCCTACACTGATCACATACAGGAACACATGAGGACCAGGAGCAGCGCAGGTAATACAGTTTTTGACCTCTTTAATGGTTTCAGTATTACTGAACCCAGTGTCAAACAAGCCTGGAGTGTCAATAACAGAAACCTTTCTACCATCCACTACACCACTGGCCTGACTACAGGTCTTTGTCACAGAAATGGGTGAAAACTCGGCTTTAAATGATTCAGAACCCAGGATGGTGTTTCCAGTGGCACTCTTTCCAGCTCCAGTCTTCCCCACCATCACAATCCGGATTTCTACATCATTTGTTATGAGATCTGATAAATGAAGAAAGAAAGAAAGAAAGAAAGAAAGAAAGAAAGAAAGAAAGAAAGAAAGAAAGAAAGACAGAAAGAAAGACAATGGCAGCATGTATTTATAAATTCATCATTTGAAGTGTGTTGATCATGTTACAGCAACAATGTTTTAATTGGTGCATCATTTAAAGTTTTGGCTCTCTAATAGCATAGCAAGGCTATGAATTAGAGGGGCTAGAATTATTATATGTCATACAAATTTGATTTAGCTAACTAAAACTCACAAAGTTAAGAAACTTAACTTGGCCGATTATTTCTCGTATTTTATATAGTTTTTTTTATCATGGTCACCTTCACAATGAGGTATAACTTGTAAGGATCGTGCAATCGTGGAATGAACAACACAGCTAAACGTGTGGGTAGCGCCTCCAAAAAAGTTGCCAAAATACCCCAATATGCTTCAGTTGGTAATCGCTGTCGTTTTGAGCGACCTGCCAGCACACACCTGCTGGCCGGTGAGTGCCAGTCACAGGTGTGTGACTGGCACCTGAGCATGGGTCTTGCAACTTACTTTGACAGAGATCTCTGGAAGATAAAAAGCCTATGGTCCCTCAGTTAATCAACCAGTCTTTTTGGGGTGTTTTCTTCCTGGTACGGCCACTTTGCGGTCTGTCTTTGACTTCACTAGTCTCACGGAACTTGTTTGTAAATGGTACCAGGGCTGACACCAAATAATGCTGCCACTCTACGTACCATTGCACCATGGGCCTTATTCTGAAGGGACAAACCTGGCATCTTTCCATGGGGGCAGTGTTGCTGCTTGGAGCATACACACAAACTCAACAAAGTTGCAGAAGTAGTAGGAGTACACCTTTACACTGTCACATTGTAACAGTGTACTCCTTGGACGTGACCCTCCCATTCCCACCGGGTTTGGTCAATTTGGCGACGCCCCCGTTGGCCTGGGAGGCCACGCCCCACCCCCAGCCATTAGCGTTAACACAAACAGCATACTGATGCAGATTTTAAGACAGCAAGACGTAAACAAAGAAACAACAAACGACGAAGAAACACACCAAAGGGAGAAAAAATGCCCAACATTTGAACTGGGCGATACTCGACAATACCAAGCGACACTAGATGATTGGAGTCAAACAATACCAGCACCAAAACTAACAAAGGAGAAAACAAACACAGACATTCTGCAGAACATGTTCCACTATATCAGTGACAAATAAAATTTGTTATCTGTAAATAAATTGTTCCAACACTGCTGTATTTCATCAACCGATCCCTTGTTTAATTCATAGAAAATCAGCACAATGTTTCTAATTCAATATCAACATTTTACTATATGGACCATCAATACAATATAGACCTTTACTGACCCCTGGAGGGGAATTCATGTCATGGCATCAGTAGTAAAGTATATATTAGGTGTGTGTGTTATTTTATATCCATTAGACCATCTGTTAGACCACGGACCTGTTTGAGCATGTTCGGTCCAGAATGATAACACATTCTCTACTGTAAGAAGCTCTTATTAAATTGAGTTATTTTGCAGTGTCATAGATGCACACGGCGTAGTGTCATCAGTGGGTCGTACCTAGGGGGGAGGAGTCGGCTTGGGGGAAAACACAGATTTCCCACAGCTGGTATAGACCGAGGTATGTGGGGTTTTCAAACTCATATGCTGTAAAAGTATACCAATTTAAAAAGCAGGCGTCATGGCTTGCCAGATCACAGGCACAGAACCTTGTTGCCACTTGACAAGGAACGCTACATTAGCAAATTAAGCAAGAGTCCGATTGGAATGTTGTCCTGACTGGACAGAGGATCCAACACAACACAATGGCCCGAGGTTATCTGATTTAATCGCCTGGTAAGAGAGACTATTACATTTTCTATAGATATGATCAATTAAACGTCAATGATGTTTATAGAACACGTTTTAGTGAATTCCAAGTACAGGAGACATCGACGCCATAACAGTTTGGAAACACAGTTCAACATTACAGTCATTTAGCAGACGCTTTTATCCGAAGCGACTTACAATAAGTGCATTCAACATAGGTAGGGAAACAAAACTACTAATCACCAGAAGTCTCTTGTGCATTTTCAGCTAAAACAAGCAACCAAGAGTATACCTAGCGCTAAGGTAAAAGTGCAATATATCAGCTACCTACAAAATAGCAAAATCAAATGAGCAAGAGCTAAAACAAATATGTGTATCGACTAAACAAGATCCAATAAAACAATACAACAATAAAGCAAGAGTTCGTACAACTAGTTAACAACAAGTAGGCAAGGCGAAGAGGAAGGGTAGTGTTTCCAATTGTAAATCTGGTAATGAACACGGAGCTAAAGCAGTGTGTAAATCCTGCATGATATTAAATGGCGCACTTCGCCAAATGATAATGGCGTCGGTACGTGCCGTTCACAAAACAGTCTCTAAACTGTACTTCAAATTCACTATAAACATTATTGGTGACTTAATGGCTGTTGGGTTTTGATATTATGGTAAGTTTAATTGATCATATCTTGTATTAGTGTCTCTACCAGGCGATTAAACACTGTGCATATGTAAACATGTTTTGTAACACGGAGGGAGACGGAGGGTAACCAGAAGACTCGCCCCAAAACACGCTCGCCCCCATTTTTTTTCACCGACCAGCGGTTCTTGTATTCTTGTATTTGTTTTACAGAGGATAAGGTTTGAAATAAGTTCAGGGTTAGGCATAGTTTTACTGAGGTTCAGTTTAGGAATAAGGTTATGTTTTGGCACCGTTTTACTGAGGTTACGTTTAGGAATAAGGTTGGGTTTAGGCATAATTTTACTGAGGTTAAGGTTAGGAATACCAGGTGTATCCCGGCGGGTTTGCCCGGGGCGACTGTGTTTTGGGGCGAGTGTTTTGGTATTCAGACGAAGATGGAGAGAGGGAAACAGATCTCCGATCTCAGTGGTGCTTGTGCTGAAACTTGACTCATGCAATAAGATATAAGGATAATCTGATAAACCACATGAACCCCAGCTTACGTATTCTGGGGGGAACATAAACCAAACATTGCCAATCTAGCTCACAGTTACAACGCGTCACGTTCCGACGCGTTGTGAGCTCATAGATTGGCAATGTTTGGTCTTTTTAGTCTATATATCTATATATCTATATATTTTAATAATAAGTCAACTTTCTGAGAGCGAGTGGACGATTGTGTTCCAGCTGTCCTTCTGATGGATTTTTCTTGGCTGACAATGTTTCTATCGTCCATAAAATAGCTCTGAAAGTGATCCAAACGATCGTGTATGATGTAACTCTATGAGGCAGATCGTTCTGTTTTCCCCCAAGCTAAAATCGAATGGGGCGTTCCTGGGCGTTCCTGTCTATCTCCGTGTGTATCGATACCTGAATACAATTTCCCTTTAAGAAATAAGATAGCTACATGTGCCAGATAATACCCACATACAAATTACCAAGAGATACAAAAACCTTTTCTGTTGACACAGCCCTTACAACTCATGTCATTCAGTCATAAGTAATACACAAAATAATTCTGACTTCAGCCTTTTTATAAACCATGTTTGTACTTAGGCTTTCTTGAAAGTTTAAATTTAGAGAAATGTAAACATAAAAGTAGTAGTAGTAGTAGTTGTGAGATTTAAACCAACATAGACTTAGGAACCACCAGTAGAATGAATCACCTCAGAATACAGAGTGATAATAAAACAGAAGACTTACCTGAAGTCTGGTCTGCTGGATTCACCAATGGATTCATCTCTGAAACACATTAGAGTAAAATCATGTGTTAATATGCACTTGAGGAACTATTAACCCGTTGACTGGAGCTTACAGTATGTGTGGTAACACTTCATGAATATTATATTTTATTAAATTGTTGCTTAAGCAAATACATATATATATATATATAAATATTATGTATACTCTATTTTGTTTAACCATAATAAAATGACATATGCAGTACAGCAGTTGATTGCATGCAGTGGAACTCAGTACATCATGGATTTATCTTACCTGCATCACGACTATTTTTCACACCTACAGGGGAGAAAGATTACAGGTTAATACACATAATGTTAACTCTTACAAACACACATACATTTACTACATGAACACATGTTTGATCAATCAATTTGATCAAGAAGGTTTGACATGTTCTGTAAAAGTAGAGATGTTCGACAGTGATTGGTCAGTGGAGACAATTTACATTTTCACATTGTTATCATTATATATACATAGTATGTATATCATTGTTACCATTACACATACAGTATGTATGTATGTATGTATGTATGTATGTATGTACGTACGTGCGCACGCACGCACGCACGCACGCACGCACGCACGCACGCACACACACACACACACACACACACACACACACACACACACACACACACCCCACACACCCCACACACCACACACACACACACACACACACATACATACATATGTATATACATATATATATTATATATAATTATTATTTTTGTTTGTATTATTACTTGATTTTGCCCCCATTGGCCAATTCCGTCACTACATCTAAAAGAAAGTTCACTAAAACTATTTCATGCATACACATTTTTATAAAACAAAATGATTGATGAAGAAATACAATGAATTGATTGTATTATATTTGGTTTCATAATAAATACATTTTTGACCAGACATATAGGCCTAGTGACTTGATGTGGTTTCCCTGTAGTCTACACAGGTGATAGAAGAGTGTTTAGAGTCAGCAATTCATATGGATTCAATTAAAGCTTCAACACACCGTAACAGCAACAACTATCGAATAGTCCTCTCCAACACGAAGCTGGGATGTCTGTAAGAATAAATAACAAAATAAATCCATTATTGTATGAAATGTTATATGGCAGGGAAATAAAAGTGCTTAATTCTTTCACTACCACATTGCAATATGGCTTATTACTAAAATAGTAGTTTTGTAAGATGTTGAGCTCTCTCAGGCTGAGGCTTATAGTGGAGCTGTGTGTGTGTGTGTGTGTGTGTGTGTGTGTGTGTGTGTGTGTGTGTGTGTGTGTGTGTGTGTGTGTGTGTGTGTGTGTGTGTGTGTGTGTGTGTGTGTGTGTGCGCGCGCGTGCGTGCGTGCGTGCGTGCATGCTTGAGTGTGTGCGTGCGTGCGTGCGTGCATGCATGTGTGTGAATTTGCAATGCTGCACACCCATGACTCTGACACAAGTACAGAAAAGAACAGATTACAAAATGGCCCAGGTATGTTTTAGAGTTTGTCTCTCATGCAAAGGGTGTGATAAAGTCAAGTGTGATTGGCTAGATGTGTAAGTCCAAAGTCACCTCACTATTTACAAATAACTAATAAATTAACTTGAGTAAAGTCACAATATTTTGGAGTTCACCCTCTGTCTTTTCCATCTTTTTTGAGATTTTTAAGTCAATTAACGAGAGTAGGAAGCGTTTCCTAAAAATGTCATATTATACACATGTGTGTCTTTAAAATTCAAATGCCTGAAGAAGGTCTATGACCTTAATAAAAGTTCTCCTTATTGTTCAAGTGAAGACGGTGTGTGGGTTATTAGATTTTCATCTGATCCCTTCCTACGCACCGTCTCTGAGCTGATCAGGTGTGCATAAGACCTAGTTTTTCCTGTCTTTAAAATTTAAAAAAAATATCTGCAAACAAAACATGGACACTAAACCAAAGCAGACGGTGAACTACCTATCGGACAGCAGTCACTACCTCCTGAACTAGTGACTGCTGTCCTTTATCTTCAGAGGAAATTTAAATAACTATGTGAACAGCCTGTTCTAGAGTTCTAAAATTGGTGCTACTACTAACACCTCTCAATTAGTTCCAACCCAACTCTCCGGGGAAACATTGTGAGAGCCAATCAAAGTTGGGGCCTGGGCACAGAATTTGCCAATATGAAGGATGTCTAATTAGGTTTTTTTGGGGTGCCGAATCCATTCCAACTACTGCTTTTAGTAAAATGACTATCTGGTCATGAAATTGGTCACGGCTTATTTTTAAGGGGTCTATCCATGAAATTGTGGTGGCTGTATTTGAGTGGTATATTTTGATTATTGGTCTTCCTAGAAAGTAAGAAGGCCAAAGGGGGAGGTAGTTATCACTTCTCCCTTAGACAGGCGACCCCCCCCCCTTACTTTACCCACCCCCGTCCTCTTTTCTACTCTGTAATGTTTTTATTTGTGATGATATAGAATTATTTTAGACAGTGTTTGACTGACTGTACTCGTGCTGTTTTACATGTCTGTCTATTAAAATATTCAATCAATCAATCAAACAAACAAAATAGACTATTTTGTTGCCCCAAGACTAGTATCATTATAATGTTTATATTGTTTGCATGTTGATAATTGGTCATTTTTACATAATATGCAAATTATGCTAATAAGGAAAGGTTGCATGACTTAGTTATTGGAAGAGATTACATTATCATCCACCCAAACATACTTAGACTGTGAGATCACCTTTCACAATGAAAAGCAAAAAATATAGCTAGTTCCTGGTTTGTATCACACTTTTGTATAATTTATTCAAATTATGTTAATGAGGAAAGGTTGCTTGACTGCACCATGGTAATAGATTACTTTCTGGACTTAGACTCTTAAATCACCTTTTAACTAAAAGCTAAATTATAGCCATTTCCTGTTTTGGCCAATAATTAGCTACTTAAACAACAATTTGCCATCTTTATTTGACTTTCTAGGAACCCCAAAGAAACCACTCAACAAAAATATTAAACTGAAAATGACAGTTACCACAATTTGATGGAGATGCCCCCTGAAAAGTAGGCGTGTCCAATTTCATGGCCAGAGAGTCATTTTTTACTAAAAACAAGTGCCGTCGTTTCCATTTACAAGGACCTGGGCCAAAGTGGGCTCTGTGGGGCCAAAGTGGGCTCTGTGGGGCCAAAAGTGTCTGAAAAGAGTGCCACTTTTGGCCCCACTCCATCGAGGTTCTTTTGGTGCCAAAGGGGACTTGTTGTGACATGTGACTACTGATTGGTCGGACAATCCTCACAAAATCCTCATAATGCAGGTCGATTAGACTGTATTTTGTTTGCCAGCACAGTTGTCGAGATTCCAAGAAGCATCAAGAACATATAACCAACAGCTACAAACACATTGTCAAACAGCGGACAATTTGATCGTCACGAGTCACCATAAATTACGGCCAACCGTTTTTGTTTTACATGTATTTTGGATCTTCTCAGTGAGATGTCTCCCACGTGTAACTGCGTAGAATGGGTGAAAGACTCCACTGTGTTTGTGTTACTACTGTGCTATGAAGATGTGGCATGGTCATGTTGGACCTCCAGAAGGCATTTGAAGGCATTAAATCACTCTATACTGATTGATAAGGCAATCGGTTTTGATCAGTGAACTGGATGAATCCTATCTGGAGGGGAGAGAACAGGTGGTGGAGGTGAATGGAACCCTGTCCTTCCTCCTCCCAGTGAGCTGTGGTGTTCCTCAAGGAAGCATACTAGGGCCTTAACTGTTCCTAATTTACGTTAACAACATGACATCAGCATGTGACTGCAATTTGTTCTTGTTCGCAGATGACTCAGTTGGTAAAACCCATCAATCTATCATTACACCTGGGTCAAATGTTTTAGTCCAAAATTAACCTCAGTAAGGCCACAGACTTAACGATCAGAGTGGGTGACAATGTTATCACATGGAAACAAGAGATTACCTATATGGGTTGTATTTTAGATAAAAAAAAAGATTTCCGGTGATAATCCAGAAAGTCAACCAAAGAATAATAGTTTTGGGTAGGATCTTCTTGTTGGTCAGTAGGAACACACTGAGGACACTAGCTGGAGCACAAATACAATATCATTTTGACAATGCATGCAACTCATGGTACTATAGCACCTCAAAGGCATTAAAACCAAAACTACAGACCTCTCAAAACATACTTATAAAACTACTACTAGACCTCACACCTAGGACTCACCTAACCCATGCTCATTATGCTAGGGTGGGATGGACAGAGTCCAGCAACTTGCAATGGACCTGGTCTACAATGTACTCAAGGGACCAGTGACCATGTATCTGTCAAACTACTTCACTAGAGTGAGAAACACCAGAGGGAGCTCCACTGATGACGTCCCCCCCCCCGGATTTGGCACAGACATGGGAGTGAATTAATTTTACCATTATGCCACCAAAATGTGGAATGCCCTACCAACAGCCATCAAAAAGTGTGACTCCCTACCCTCTTTCAAACGCCATAAAAGAACACCTGTCTGCAATTTTGAACAGGACCTAGACAACTAGACTTCTAGCTTGCCACCAGAAATGGACCCTGGTTCTTACTTTGTGTCTCAGCCTTGGCTGCATCATTACATGAGCTGACCACTCTCTGGATCTCCTCTCTGTCCAACACCACCGTCTAATAGGACACACACACACACACACACACACACACACACACACACACACACACACACACACACACACACACACACACACACACACACACACACACACACACACACACACACACACACACACACACACACACACAGCAGTGTATCCATTAAACACACATGACAGCATACACATTAAATCACATTGTTACAAGGCTTGGTTGAATGCTTGATTCTGATTGGTCAATCAGTGAATTCATTGGTGTGTTATTTTTCAATAATGACCTCTGAACTCAATAACAGAGCGCTGTCCACTCTCTGGATCTCCTCTCTGTCCAACACCACCGTCTAATAGGACACACACACACACACACACACACACACACACACACACACACACACACACACACACACACACACACACACACACACACACACACACACACACACACACACACACACACACACACACACAGCAGTGTATCCATTAAACACACATGACAGCATACACATTAAATCACATTGTTACAAGGCTTGGTTGAATGCTTGATTCTGATTGGTCAATCAGTGAATTCATTGGTGTGTTATTTTTCAATAATGACCTCTGAACTCAATAACAGAGCGCTGTCTAATGAAAGACTCAGCAGGTGGTGAGGTGTGTGTGTGTGTGTGTGTACCTTGTCAGTGAGCTGGTCCAGGTACCTTAGTGCGTTGGCGTCCTGGACCTCCAGCAGACCCAGGGCCTCCAGCCTGAGGCTGTCCAGCAGAGAGGCCTCGTCCTTGGCAGCCACAGTCTGCTGCACCTGCATTACCGCAGCCAGCACTGGGTGGATGGACCAGCACGCATGCACGCACGCACACACACACACACACACACACACACACACACACACACACACACACACACACACACACACACACACACACACACACACACACACACACACACGTGTGTGAATATACTTTTAATGCTCCTGGTATTGATGATTTCTTGTATATTATTGTGTCTTTATATGTCTTGATGAATTGAATACACAGGACCTCAATGGAAACAAACTCCCAGGGCTTTTTGTGTTATCCTTTTAGCATTATTGTAGAACTGACTGTATGGTTTTTTATGTAGAATGGGTGAAAGAGTCCACTGTGTTTGTGTTACTACTGTGCTATGAAAACTGTAGGTATGGGTCGTAACGAGGTGGTGCGAGGCCATTTGGACCGGAGCGGTGTGGTGTGATACGGGGCAGGACTGCTGTGTTGAAACCTGGCATATTTGATCGATAACTTCAAATGTGAGGTGGACTCAGGCAAATACTGTGGCATGGTCATGTTGGACCTCCAGAAGGCATTTGAAGGCATTAAATCACTCTATACTGATTAATGAGGCAATCGGTTTTGATCAGTGAACTGGATGAAATCCTATCTGGAGGGGAGAGAACAGGTGGTGGAGGTGAAAGGAACCCTGTCCTTCCTCCTCCCAGTGAGCTATGGTGTTCCTCAAGGAAGCATACTAGGGCCTTAACTGTTCCTAATTTACGTTAACAACATGACATCAGCATGTGACTGCAATTTGTTCTGGTTTGCAGATGACTCGGCTTGGTAAAATCTGTCAAACTATCATTACACCTGGGTAAAATGTTTCAGTCCAAAATTAACCTCAGTAAGGCCACAGACTTTATGATCAGAGTGGGTGACAATGTTATCACAAGGAAAGAAGAGATTACCTATATGGGTTGTATTTTAGATTAAACAAATATTTTCGGTGATAATCCAGAAAGTCAACCAAAGAATAATAGTTTTGGGCAGGGTCTCCTCGTTGGTCAGTAGGAACACACTGAGGACACTAGCTGGAGCACAAATACAATATCATTTTGACTATGCATTCACCTCATGGCATTAAAACCAAAACTACAGACCTCTCTAAACATACAAATCAAACAACTACTAGACATCACACCTAGGACTCACCTAACCCCTGCTCATGATGCTAGGGTGGGATCAAATCAAATCAAATGTTATTTATGGATGGCTCAGGGTAGAGGACAGAGTCAAACAACTTGCAATGGACCTTGTCTACAAGATACTCAAGGGACCAGTGACCATGTATCTGTCAGACTACTTCACTAGAGTGAGAAACGCTCATGGGCACAACACCAGAGGGAGCTCCACTGATGACGTTCCCCCCAGGTTTTGGCAAAAACATGGGAATTAATACATTTTACTGTTATGCCACCAAAATGTGGAATGCCCTACCAACAGCCTTCAAAAAGTGACTCCCTTGTCCATTTCTCTACCCTCTTTTAAAACCACCATAAAAGAACACCTGTCTGCAATTTTCAACAGGACCTAGACTACTAGACTTCTAACTTGCCACAAGAAATTTACCCCCCCCCCTCTCTCTCTCTCTCACACACACACACACACACACACACACACACACACACACACACACACACACACACACACACACACACACACACACACACACACACACACACACACACGCGCGCGCGCGCGCACACGCACATGCCTGTAGTTCTGTTAAAGACCAAAAGACCAGTTGTGTTGGAGTCCTCAAATGTGTTTCTGGGTGGGGAGGAACTTGAACTTGTCCCAGAGTTCAAGTACCTCGGAGTCATACTAGACTCAACCCTAACTTTTAAAAAACATGTGAAGAAAGTCACAAATACGATTAAATTCAACGTTAAAAATTAAACAATTAAACAACATTTAAACAAATTAGACCCTTCCTGACAGTTGTAGCTGCCAGATCGTATCTTCACTGTATGATCCTATCACACATTGAATACTGTTTTACAAACTGGTCTTGCACAGGCGTGACGATTCTAAAACCCATTGAACAGCTCTACAAAAGTGCGCTCAAGGTGTTTGACAGGAAGCCTCACTCTTATCATCATTGTAAGGCGGTCAGGAGGCTCACATTTTTTTGCTTCGACAATTTCAAAAAGTTCAAACCGGTTGGGGTCATATACAAGACCTTACATGGTCTGTGCCCGCCCCCCCCCCCCAAGTGAATTCATTAAAAGGAAGCCTGAAAGAGGAATCAGTACCAGAGCAACCACTCGAGGAGATTGTGAAGTGCCGCACCGGCAAACAACCTTCGGTCAAAATGTCCTCTCAGTACAGGGTTGTGTAGCATGGAATGGCCTTCCTCTACATATAAGGGATTGTGCTACATTTCCATCTTTTAAATTCAATGTGAAAAGATGGTTGCTTGAAAACCAAAGCTGCAACCATTTGTGATCATATTTTAGGTTTATTTTTAGGCTATGTAATGTTATGTAAATGTATTTCACCGTTTGTCTGTTTTCTGATGTTATGTTTTTCTGATTTTATGTTTTGTGTGAGGACTGCGGATGAAAATTAGCATCTTTGCTAAATCCGGTATATTTACGTTCAGGTGACGTTCATTAATATGCTCTGTCCTGTCTAAATAAACAAATAAAGTAAAGTAAATGTTACAACATTAATACTGTTAAAATGTCTGCTACCGCCTATAGTTCTGAACAACAGTGTCCAGGTCAGTGTCCAGAGACCAGGTCATTACGATGTCCTGCAGTTGAAGTGGACAGAGGACATGTTGAAGTGGACAGAGGACATGTTGAAGTGGACAGAGGACATGTTGAAGTGGACAGAGGACATGTTGAAGTGGACAGAAGGCATGTTGTCAGAAAGCACCAGGTTCTTACTCTGTCTCTCGGCTGCAGCATTACAGGAGATGACCACTCTCTGGATCTCCTCTTTGTCCAACACCACCGTCTAGTAGGACACACACACACACACACACACACACACACACACACACACACACACACACACACACACACACACACACACACACACACACACACACACACACACACACACACAATGCAGTGTATCCATTAAACACACACCACTGTCTACAACAAACACACATGACAGCATACACATTAAACCACATTATTACACGCCTTGGTTGAATGCTTGATTCTGATTGGTGAATCAGTGAATTCATTGGTGCGTTATTTTTTCAATATTATGACCTCTGAACTCAATAACAGAGTGCTGTCTAATCAAAGACTCAACAGGCAGTGAGGTGTCTGTGTGTGTGTGTACCTTGTTAGTGAGCTGGTCCAGGTAACTGTGTGCGTTGGCGTCCTGGACCCTCAATAGACCCAGGGCCTCCAGCCTGAGGCTGTCCAGCAGAGAGGCCTTGTCCTGGGCAGCCACCGCCTGCTGCACCTGCCTCACCGCAGCCAGCACTGGATGGATGGACCAACACACACACACACACACACACACACACACACACACACACACACACACACACACACACACACACACACACACACACACACACACACACACACACACACACACACACACACACACACTTGACAATTGTTATGTGAATATACCTTTATTGCTCCTAGTATCGATTATTTCTTGCGTATTATTGTATGTCTTTATATGTCTTGATGAATTGAATACACAGGACCACAATGGAAACAAACTCCCAGGGCTTTTTGTGTTATCCTTTTAGCATTATTGTAGAACTGACTGTACGGTTTTTTATATATGTATTTTGGATCTTCTCAGTGAGATGTCTCCCACGTGTAACTGCGTAGAATGGTTGAAAGACTCCACTGTGTTTGTGTTACTACTGTGCTATGGAAACGGTAGGTATGGGTCGTAACGAGGTGGTGCGAGGCCATTTGGGCGGTGTGGTGTGCTGCGGGGCAGGACTGCTGTGTTGAAACCCGGCATATTTGATCGATAACTTCAAATGTGAGGTGGACTCGGGCAAATACTGTGGCATGGTCATGTTGGACCTCCAGAAGGCATTTGAAGGCATTAAATCACTCTATACTGATTGATAAGGCAATCGGTCAATCAACAAGATCTGTATCTGGCTCTCCGACAACAAACTATCATTACACCTGGGTAAAACTGAATCCATCCTCTTTGGGTCCAGTTCTAACCTTAGCAAGGCTGAGAGCTTCACGATCAAAGTGGGTGATGATGTTATCACAAGAAAGGAGGAAATTACCTACCTGGGTTCCATCTTGGAGGCAAACCTCTCCGGTAACAAATTGGCCGAAAGAGTGATCAAAAAGGTTAACCAAAAAAACACGCTTTTTGTATAGGATTGGCCGTCTAGTCAGTAAGAATACTCTGAAGATTCTTGCAGGGGCCCTCATACAAGGTTATTACGATTATGCATGCTCCTCATGGCATCACAACACCTCCAAGGCCTTAAAAACAAGGCTCCAAACATCCCAAAACAAACTAGTAAGGCTACTTCTTGGCCTCAATCACAAAACCCATCTAACCCCTGCTCATTTTGCTAGGATTGGATGGCTTAGGGTTGAGGACAGATTACAGCAACTTGCTATGGGCCTGGTCTTCAAGATACACCACAACATTGGTATCCCCCTGTATTTGTCAAAATACTTCCAAAACGTTAATGAAGGCCACGATCATAACACCAGCGGCAGCTCCAAGAAATCATGTTCAACACAGATTTGGCTCAACAAAGGGAATTAACTCGTTCTCATGCTATTCATCAAAAATGTGGAATGCCCTACCAAAAGGAGTAAAGGAGTGTAAAACCCTATTCACTTTCAAAACTGCCCTAAAGATACACCTTCAGGAGGCTGCAATTCGAAAATGGCCCCTGTCTAAGTCTTAACCTACCCCCCCAACCCCCCCTCCCAGTTTTTTTCTTCTCTTGTACATATTTTTCACTATTCATACCAGTAACCTGTTAGCTGATTGTATGACGTTCTGTATAGTAGTGTGTATATCCGTCCGTCTCTTATATGTCATCATGATTTGTGTGCATGGGGATCTCATCTTAAACAAGCTCAGTGCTTAATGAGTCTTCCAGTTTAGTAGACCTTGTATTGTGAATTTCTACTCCCATGTACTGTGGTTCTCATGTCTTACTAAATAAAGTACATCAATCAATCAGTTTTGATCAGTGAACTGGATGAATCCTATCTGGAGGGGAGAGAACAGGTGGTGGAGGTGAACGGAACCCTGTCCTTCCTCCTCCCAGTGAGCTGTGGTGTTCCTCAAGGAAGCATACTAGGGCCTTAACTGTTCCTAATTTACGTTAACAACATGACATCAGCATGTGACTGCAATTTGTTCTGGTTTGCAGATGACTCGGCTCGGTAAAATCTGTCAATCTATCATTACACCTGGGTCAAATGTTTCAGTCCAAAATGAACCTCAGTAAGGCCACAGACTTTACGATCAGAGTGGGTGACAATGTTATCACAAGGAAAGAAGATATTACCTATATGGGTTGTATTTTAGATAAAAAAAAGATTTCCGGTGATAATCCAGAAAGTCAACCAAAGAATAATAGTTTTGGGCAGGATCTCCTCGTTGGTCAGTAGGAACACACTGAGGACACTAGCTGGAGCACAAATACAATATCATTTTGACAATGCATGCAACTCATGGTACTATAGCACCTCAAAGGCATTAAAACCAAAACTACAGACCTCTCAAAACATACTTATAAAACTACTACACCTAGGACTCACCTAACCCATGCTCCTTATGCTAGGGTGGGATGGCTCAGGGTAGAGGACAGAGTCCAGCAACTTGCAATGGACCTGGTCTACAATGTACTCAAGGGACCAGTGACCATGTACCTGTCAAACTACTTCACTAGAGTGAGAAACCCCCCCCCCCGATTTGGCACAGACATGGGAGTGAATTAATTTTACGCCATAAAAGAACACCTGTCTGCAATTTTGAACAGGACCTAGACAACTAGACTTCTAGCTTGCCACCAGAAATGGACCCTGGTTCTTACTTTGTGTCTCAGCCTTGGCTGCATCATTACATGAGCTGACCACTCTCTGGATCTCCTCTCTGTCCAACACCACCGTCTAATAGGACACACACACACACACACACACACACACACACACACACACACACACACACACACACACACACACACACACACACACACAAAACCACATTATTACACGGTCCGTTGAATGCTTGATTCTGATTGGTCAATCAGTGAATTCATTGGTGTGTTATTTTTCAATAATGACCTCTGAACTCAATAACAGAGCGCTGTCTAATCAAAGACTCAGCAGGTGGTGAGGTGTGTGTGTGTGTGTGTGTGTGTGTGTGTGTGTGTACCTTGTCAGTGAGCTGGTCCAGGTACCTGTGTGCGTTGGCGGCCTGGACCCCCTGCAGATCCAGGGCCTCCAGCCTGACCAGCAGAGAGGCCTTGTCCTGGGCAGCCACCACCTTCTGCACCTGCCTCACTGGATAGACGCACGCACACACACACACACACACACACACACACACACACACACACACACACACACACACACACACACACGTTATGTGAATATACTTTTATTGCTCCTAGTATTGATGATTTCTTGCATATTATTGTATGTCTTATATGTCTTGATGAATTGAATACACAGGACCTCAATGGAAACAAACTCCTAGGGCTTTTTGTGTTATCCTTTTAGCATTATTGTAGAACTGTAACTGTAGTACCTCTGTACTTTTTGCAAACTGTTAATAAAGTGTTCAATCAATCAAGACATTGTCGTTAGCGCGATATCATGATGGCAATATCGTTTGATCACATTGATTGATTGATTGATTGATTGATTTCCACCTACCTCTGAGAGGAATCGCTTGATCAATCCTTCTCATCTTCTCCAGAACATTAGCCACGACTTGAATCGCATCACTGTGATAGGTCTGCGTGATCAGCTCTGTGGTTTTAATCCTGTCATCTTTAGACAGCTCTAGACGATACTTTGAGGGCGGCTTGTGACCTTCAAGGTTACCAGGCAGCTGCAGTTGAAACTGGAAATTGTTCAACTCATCGCTTCCAAGCTCCTCCAGAATGTCCTTGATCAAGCTATGATCACCTGTCTCCATGTTTGATTCCTGTATCATTTGGGATGGGTTAGTCACAAATCAGAGTTCAGGTGGTGTAGTTCTACAATGAGTCCACTAGATGGTGCACAGTAACCACATTAAAATAATAAGAAAGCTAGAATAGGGGTTAGGGTTAGATATAAATGATTTGTTCACTTAACCCATTAAGACCTGAGGCTGATTCTACACATGTCTTCTAAATCCTAACAGCATATGTTGCTATATCAGTGGTTCTCAATCTCATGACTCAATCCAAGATGTCAGACAGAAGTGACACATCAAGCATGACTCACCAATGGAAGGGTTAGTAACAATCAGTTGTTTTCTTCTGTTTCTATCAGGACACTGAAAACAAAGAAATATAAATGTTAGACACAATTCATTTAATGAACGTATAATCTGCTAGTACGATCCTAAAACATCAAATCTATTGTTTGTTGTGTATGTTACAGTACATGCAGGACATCAGTCTATACAGTCTAACTACGGTATATCCATGAGATTGGTGAAAAAAAAGGGGAAAGAAAAAGTAGGCAGAAACTTCACAGGTAAAAGTCCACATTGTCCACAAGGAAAATAAAATTCAAAGGAAAGCTCATGGGCCCCATGAGCTTTGGGCCCCTGGGTCTGGGCCCAGTGGGCCTGGGTCTGGGCCCAGTGGGCCTGGGCCTGGCGTGCCCATTCAGTGATCCAGCTCTGCCTATCACAAACGTCCCTTCACACTGAGTGCTAAATAACTTGTATCAAAGTGATGGAAGTGCTTAACTTCGGCATCATCAACCGTCATAACCCAGATCAGTCTAGACTCACAGCCCGGACCACTGGATCTGGATGGATTTATTTTAGTGAGTTTCTCTGCAGTCGCCAGGAGGAGTTGATCAGTTTACAACTAAACACATGCTGCTGGTGCAGTAGATGTGAAGCCAGGAGCCAGAAATCTCCTGCATGATAAAACTGTATCGGATAATGATAATAATAATATGGTTCAGCAGGAGAGACTGAACCATATTAGTATTATTATCATTATCCTAAACGGCTTCAGTGCCTCAAACGCCTCCCAGGCGATGGGGAGCAACGTCCTCCCAGACAATGGGAGCATTGGCAGGCAGATCTTCTTGAAAATAGCAGATCTACAGCTCTTATAATAATGTAATGTAATGTATTTTATACATATATATATATATATATATATATATATATATATATATATATATATATATATATATATATATATATATATATATATATATATATATATATATATATATATAAGTTTATAAGTTAAAAGTGGCTAAACTGATTTTGATTCTACTTGTACAGTATTTTAACACATTTTACTGGGGACCCCCTGGGCCCCACTTTGAGAACCACAGCAGTGGTCTGTGTGTGTGTGTGTGTGTGTGTGTGTGTGTGTGTGTGTGTGTGTGTGTGTGTGTGTGTGTGTGTGTGTGTGTGTGTGTGTGTGTGTGTGTGTGTGTGTGTGTGTGTGTGTGTGGGGGGGCCTATGAGGAACAGAGGAAGGATTAATATGTTATATTAATTTAGATATATATATATTTTTTTGACTGTTTCATTATCAGATATTCACAAGGGCGGAAAAAAACTCAAGTCATCATAAACGTACAAAATGTTTACAGCCCCTCCCTTCCCTGTCCGTAGCTAACTAAGTAGAATATGTACAATATGTAACGTTTATAAGTTGTATCTATCTCATAAGGGGAAAAACACAGCAACAACAAAAGAAGGAAACTTAAAGTAATACTAGGTAACGTTTTCAACAAAACTAAAGTTAAATTGTATATCTTTTGTGAGTGGCAAAAGTTTCACAACACCCACTCCATGAATTTCACCCCCGGAAGCCTTTTATTTATATATTTTCTATTGAACGTGGACGGGGGGGACTTTCCCGGGAAAATGACGTTCCTGGCCAACGTCATGACGTCGTGGCCGACGTCCTGGCCGACGTACCGCAACGGTTTCCTGTTTGGCCAGGAACTACCGCGCTAATAACAAAAAGGAACCTCACGCTGATTTTAAGAGAATGTAGGATTGGAAGATCGAAAAAGAACAGAAAAAGAAAGCACAGCTCATGGTAACTAATGCTCCACTGGCTAAGAGAAACGATCCGTAGATAGTATAAAACAATTAAAAGATCGCTTTTTGAAACGCTTCCGGCTTCCGGTGAAAACGAATGGAATTCTGGGTAATCGAGGACTACGGAAATGGTATGCAGTGACGGTAGTGACCAGCAGAGGTTGCTAAAAATCGTTATTTGTGATTCTGCATTGTACAACTTTAAATACAACTTTGTTACTTTCCCAGCCCCTCCCTGTCTGTGACTGTAAAGTTGTATTCGTCAGTTGTCGGGCAGAAACCTCCACATTTGAACTGTTATTCCGTCAATACAGTCACACAAAAATAGAACAAATATTGTGACTAAATAATAGCCAAACTACATTGAACCCATTTTTCTCTATTTCTTTGTTCCCCCTTTTTTCCATCTCCTGAAAAGTATTTGTAGAGACTGAAGATTATGTAACGTAGTTTAAGTTGACGTTACCTGTCACCAGTGTTGCATTGGTGATTTTAATGACGTATCGCGCACGTCGCGTAACACCTACACTACACCTATGTTAATTCACACGGACACCCGGCAGTCGGCAGCTTTTGTAAGCTTTGTTGAGGTGTGACTGAACTTAAGGGTTGTTTTTAATCGGTACAAGTGCGTGTGCGTGCTACTGAAAAATATTTGGGCGGACGTCGTGGTACTGTGTGCAATGAGCAATGTAACACTGGCTGTCATGTGTTGAAACAGCTGGTCCACATCAACATGTAGACATATACACATCCATGATTTAACAAACAGTGACAATGAGACCGAATGAACCGCCATCTTATCTTGTCCTGCTCCTCCGTGCAGTTGCTGAAAACTGATGTTTTTACTTTCGATTTCATCCGTGGATTTATCTACTAGGGGAGACCAAGGATGGTTGTCACACTTTTTACTCTGACTTGAATTGCTCATCAACAACTCATCTGATGATAATCACTCCTACATCAGAATGAAGCTTACGGTCTTGGCTTGAAATGGGTATAACCTTTTTCCGCATAACTTATTCTATCAGGAAGTTATTAGCCATAAAAGTGACTTTGACACAGTGTGACAACCAACCCCATAGCGGGGTAGCTTGTCACAATGCACAGGGTTGGTTGTCAATGGGATGTGATTTAAAAATGTGATTTAAAAAAAACATTTGTAATAAATTTTTTGAGCTAGAGACACACAATACGTTTTTAAATGACTAGAAACACCATCCCCAATACCCAAGGCCCTTTATAGTTGTAAACCATTATTATTGACCACCTGACCATGTGACAAACTTTCAATGCTAGCTGTCACATGGCTGTAGCTATGAGACAAGTACAGTCTATCCTTTCAGTCCCCGTTATTCAGTAAATCTCTAGTTTGAACCTGGCTCCTCCTGGCATCACGTCTTAATTGTCCTTGAGCAAGGCACTGAACACAACTGTTCCTAGCACACTGTATAATGTCTTCCATACAGTTAGATCATACATGGGCAACTGGCGGCCCGGGGGCCACATGCGGCCCCCACCTTCACTTAATGCGGTCCGCAGGTTAATATCAGAATACTGATATATTATTGATTTGTTATTGTTTTTATTGACTGTTACAATTCCAATCATGACCCGCTTTAATTACTTCAGTCTATTAGTAGCTTAATGACTAGTATTACAATTTTATTGTCTTTTTTATGTCCAATGTATTTGTATTTAAGTTCATAAAGTTAACTAAGTATAAACTAAATGCAATCGAAATTAGATAAAAAAATATACTTTTTAGGATTCCAATTAAAAAATAGCAAAAATAGCAGATCTACAAGCTTGTTTTGAGCTTGTAGATCGTCTATTTCTGCTACTTTTGCGTGACCTCGAAATATGGCATTAAATTAAGAAAAAAGTTAAAATACGTAGATAGAGGTGTCTGCCTGACAGTATAAGTAATGTGTTCCTCTGGAGTGAGTGTGGAAATATAGTGGCCCTCTACATCATCAGTGTTGCATCACCTCTGATATAGTCTCGCGTAGCCAGACAACTATGCCACAATCTCTGAATGCTTTATAGAGTCTGGAACTACACCTCCCCAAATCCGAGAGAGGAAACTGGCACTTCCGTTCATGAAAATATATTTTAAAATATCTTTACATTTTATTTTTTAATTTCCATTTCTGCTAAGCAGCAAGATAAATATACTTAGATGATTTGTATTTATATTAGGATAAATGTGCGCGACTGTAAAGACCAAACGGAAGTGGGGAGGAGGCTTCATATCCGGTTTATATTCTAATCATGATCAGAGCTTCTGAGTCCCAGACTGTATGACCGGAAACATTTGAACATTGTGGGAGGCAATAGTCTGGCCACGTGAGACTACCCCTGATATAACCAGTGGTTTACTAATGGTGATTTTTATTTCCAGGGGAACGGCATTTTAATGACGTCACATGCACACGCGCGCGCACGCTCACCACCACCGGTAAACCTGTTATGCAAATTAGACATTTGGGTATTTGTCTCGTGAACCTAGGGGGGTGAAAGGTTACCAGTGGAACGCCGTGGTGTCCCGTGAAGCGACCAAAACACCACTGTATAACAATGATTAATGACAGCATGTAGAGCTATTTACCACTTATTTAACACACAATATCACCCTACCTGTAAATGATCACAGTAATGGAATGTTTAAGATAGTTTTATATTCTTACTTAGTGGAGAATACTGCATGGCCCTCTGAATCTCCTCAATATCCTGAGAGAGAGAGAGAGAGAGAGAGAGAGAGAGAGAGAGAGAGAGAGAGAGAGAGAGAGACAGAGACAGAGACAGAGAGAGAGAGAGAGAGAGAGAGAGAGAGAGAGAGAGAGAGAGAGAGAAAAACATTAGTGTACCTTGACAAACATGAAAACATCATTATGAATAGCATTAACCACATGAACCCCAGCATGCCTATTCTGGGGGGAACATTCCCCAAAAATAGCCGATCTACAAGCTCACAACGCATCGTTGTGAACAAAGAGATTTGGGTTCTTTCTTGGAGCAGTCCAGGAAACTATTTAAATGAGAATAGAGGGTTTAAAGGGATATTTCACTTTCAAACATGTTTGGGGTAATTCTCACGTCTACTCTGGCTTTTGTGACACTCCAGACAGCTTGATTCACTATTTACATATTTGATATTCATCAGGGATTCACCGAATGGAAAATTCTTGCCCGAAAACTGAATTATATTTTGTACCATTGCTGTCATGGCTGTGCCTCTGTTGTAGAGCTATAATAATAATAATAATAATAATAATAATAATAATAATAATAATAATAATACAATTTATATAGCGCTTTTCTAGATACTCAAAGTTGCTTTACAGAGCGAATATAAAAACGACTTTATTAGAAAGAACTAGTTAAAAAGGTTATAACTATAAAAGAAAGGTAAACAAAACAAAAGGGAGGGGCAGGGGTTGAGCTATATGATTATGGCAAAACTTATAATCACTATGGGTCTATATTGAGATCAGTTATTTAAAACCTATAGATTTATTTATTGTGTAGAATGATTTATTTACTATAGTGTAGTAATAAAAGACAATATGTCTCAAAACATTAGCATGCCATACAGTTGAATTATTGCAAATTAAATAAATATTAATTCAAGAAATGAAAACAAATATTGAATAGCCTAACAAAAGGAAATATAATGTCTGCAGTTGCATTATTGCACATAGCCAAAATGCATTAAAGGGATAGTTCACCCCCACAATGACTTTTTTTAGTCACCCATAGAGACTTGAATTCATGGATATTGTTTTGTTTTTGTCTCATTCCTAAGACAATAGTTTGATGACCAGCAGAGGTTCCGGTAGGAGACACTAAGAGCCGTTTCACACTCAGGTCCCGAGTGCGCACCCCAGACCGCTTGGCTAGTGTGAATGTAGCAAATCGACCCGCGAAACGGATAACCGTTCCGTTTCCGAAACCACCTCGGGAGGCAGTCTCGGATCCGAATCATGCGTTTTCGGGTACGGTAGCTGCAATGTGAAAGCAAGCGTACCGTTAGACGGAAGTGGCCCGCTATTTGGAATAGGTGACGGTATATAAACTCGACAAAAACAGCCAACAAAAACACGTCGCAGATCAATCCACAGGGGTTCAACCATGGCCGTAACATATCCACACCAAGCAGTAGCACAGCAGAGCAGTGCTCTCTGTAGGCAGTGGTGCAAAGTAACTAAGTACATTTACTCATGTGCTGTACTTAAGTACAGTTTTGAGGAACTTTTACTGTACAGGAGTATTTCCAATTGTCTATACTTTTACTTTTACTCCACTACATCTCAGAGGCATATATTGAACTTTTACTCCACTACAATTATTTGAAAATGTTAGTTACTAGTTACTTTACAGATATAAATGATTACATTATAAAACATACATTAACCACTTCAGCCCTATTTTATACCTAGGCTATTTGAAAATAGCCGATCTACAAGCTCACAACGACGTCGCATCGCGACCGTCGTTGTGAGCTTGTAGATCTGCTATTTTCAAACACGTTAGTACTTTCACTTTTGGGACTTTAAGTACATTTTGATACCAATACATTTGTACTTTTACTCAAGTATATTTTTAATTCTGGACTTTTTACTTGTAACAGAGTATTTCTATATTGCAGTATTGGTACTTTTACTCAAGTATATTTTTAATTCTGGACTTTTTACTTGTAACAGAGTATTTCTATATTGCAGTATTGGTACTTTTACTCAAGTAAATTATTCGAGTACTTTTTCCACCGCTGTCTGTAGGCTGGAATCCAACCGTTGCGGCATCCAACCGGTTGGATGCCGCATGTGTTGGACGCCTGTATGTTGGATGCCGTCTGTCAGCGCAGCACCGGTTTGAAAAAAAGAAAAAAGACACACCGACATTCCATAGGCTAAATCAATGCATTTTGTGATCGCATCGCACAACTAATAGCCTACTAAAACTAACGGGGAATACCAGAAAATAATAATATTTTGACATACGGGAGAAACGGTTGGTGCGGATATTTAAATTGGATAAAATAATTATTGCGGTTGGATAACGGGTGGATAATTAATTTGTACATGCGGATTCAGATGACCATGAGAGGCCATCCGCGCATCTCTACTACATATCTTTGCTGTTAGGAAGAAACCCTGTATCCCATATTGCAACTTTTAATGCTTTTTCATCATAAATGAATGCCCTATTGTCATACAGTGTCACACAAAAGTAGCAAAAATAGCCAAGCTACAAGCTGAAAATGCGGTGCAATGCGACACATTGAGCTTGTTGATCTGCTATTTTTTATATTACAATATAGAGCAGATAACCACACAGATCTTGCATTGGAAAATAACATTTTTATTTTAAATATGAACAAAGGCAGGAGATGCACGTCCCCACAGTTCTTTTTTACACACAGTGCTGGACCCACAAATCATAAATTAATACATAAAATAAGGAGACTCTTTTTAAATAACCAAAAGTGAACTTTCTCTTATTATTATTATTACTTTGGAGACTATGGCAAGCGCGATCCTATCGCACACCTTCCTACATGACCAGCTATGGCTTTGCAGTCCAGAGGATGAGATCTGCACGTAATGCGCGGATGCGCAGATTAAACAACAGACAGGCAGCGTTGCGGAATGCGTTTGTGTCAACTGTACTTCTTCATAGAGAAAAAGGAGAGCACAGGGCGCATATATATATATATATATATATATATATATATATATATATATATATATATATATATATATCATTCAGTCCGACTTCACTGTATAGGCTACTATAGTTGCCTTTTCATAAATGATATATTTTTGTACTGAAGCTGTCGTGAAAGTTTATCATATTTAGAGCAATTTAAAGTTTCAAATACAAAAGTAGCCTAGTAGTAGTTGTGAAGGAATAGCAAACTGGACATTTAGACTGAATGTTTCCTTTATCCTCATCTTGCGCTAATGCACACAAGTGTTTCACCAGGTTTTATTTATGTCGTTTCTCATAAGCGTGCATCCGTTGTCCGTCAACAACACAGCCTTCTGACTTCTGTGCGCTCATTGCCCTCAGTGCGCTCAGACTCTCTCACCAGCCGCAACTCCGCCCCCTTGCTTTCAACATATTTAAACGCATATTTGTGCGCGACCAGCACAAACATTGTCGCATAGTTGATGACGTCTGTGTCCACAGGGGAAACACTATGTGCACGCCGCCACCTGTAGGATCGGGGGTGTATATGCATGTGTTCTGTGGTGCGATAGGATCTATGCCCAATGTGAATGCAGGCCACTGAGGCCAGCATTCGAATTGGGAAACGTTTTCAATGAAAACGGATCCAGTGTGAAACCGCCCTAAGAGTCTCCTTTGTGTCTTCTACCGGAACCGCTGCCTACCGGTCCGCTGGCCATCAAATTATTGTCTTAGGAATGAGACAAAAACAAAACAATATCCATGAATCTCCATGGGGTAACTAATCTACAGAAACATTAATTTTTTTGGGGGTGTACTATCCCTTTAATAATATTAGGCCTGCCGCCTGCCATTCCTGCAATTCCTTTTGTAGAAGTCACTTTTTGTTTTAAAATCATTTCGGCTGAAAAACCAATATGCTTTTTTCGTTTTGCCTTATTCGGACGGATATATTCGGTGGCCGAATATTCGGTGCATCCCTAATATTCCTTTTATCAGTCACGCCCCCTTCCTATACAAACCCATTGTAACTTCAAACTACATTTGAACCATGTTAGATTCATTGAAAACATCGTCCTTGGTTCTGGTGACTGATATTGTCCTTCTAGAGGCTGAGGAGATCACTTTTTTATAATGTTTTGGGGTAATGAAAAAAAAAACAATAATGAAAAAAATAGAGAAATAATACATGGAAAAAGTAATTGAAAAAACACCGTCTCCTCAGCCTCTAGAAGGACAATATCAGTCACCAGAACCAAGGACGGGTGTTTCTGATGAATCTATCATGGTTTAAATGGAGTTAGAATGGGAAGGGGTCGTGTCTGTTAAGATGAATATCAAATATCTAAATACTGAATCAAGCATCTTAAAAACTGAGGTGAAACACAAAAGCATGAGTTGACGTTAAAATGACCCAAACATACAGTATGTGAAAGTGAAATATCCCTTTAAGTGCATGTGAATTACATCAACAATTATGAATGACAGATTCATATGGTAGAAGGGTGCAATTTGTGACAATAAAGCACAGAGATGTTTAGTTTTCTGTGGTAGCCTATACTACGTTTGTTTGTGAATCTGTAGAATTATTAAAAAACTTCTCATTTATTCAGATGCAAAAACAAAAGACTTTGAGAAAAATGAGAATGAAAAATAAACACTTAAGGCAAACTCTAAGAACCAAAACAACCCAAACGGCTAAGAACTCCAGTGCTGGAAAAAGTACTTAAATGTTTTACTTAAAGGCATACTAGGTAACGTTTTCAACAAAACTAAAGTTAAATTGTATATCTTTTGTGAGTGGCAAAAGTTTCACAACACCCACTCCATGAATTTCACCCCCGGAAGCCTTTTATTTATATATTTTCTATTGAAAGTGGACTGGGGGGACTTTCCCGGGAAAATGACGTTCCTGGCCAACGTCATGACGTCGTGGATGACGTCGGCCAGGAACTACCGCAACGGTTTCCTGTTTGGCCAGGAACTATCGCGCTAATATCAAAAAGGAACCTCACGCTGATTTTAAGAGAATGTAGTATTGGAAGATCGAAAAAGAACAGAAAAAGAAAGCACAGCTCATGGTAACTAATGCTCCACTGGCTAAGAGAAACGATCCGTAGATAGTATAAAACAATTAAAAGATCGCTTTTTGAAACGCTTCCGGCTTCCGGTGAAAACGAATGGAATTCTGGGTAATCGGGGACAACGGAAATTGTATGCAGTGACGGTAGTGACCAGCAGAGGTTGCTAAAAATCGTTATTTGTGATTCTGCATTGTACAACTTTAAGTAAAAGTATCAATACTGCAATGTAGAAGTACCACTCTGTTACAAGTAAAAGTCCGGAATGAAAAAATTACTTGAGTAAAAGTACAAAAGTATTGGCATCAAAATGTACTTAAAGTACCAAAATAGCAGATCGACAAGCTCACAACGCGTCGCATCGCGACGCGTTGTGAGCTTGTCGATCTGCTATTTTCTGCGATTTCTGCGATTTTCTGCGATCTGCTATTTTCAGCCTAGGTATAAAACAGGGCTGAAGTTGTTAATTGTTTTATATTATAAATCTACTGTCTAAATCTTCAAAATAACTAGTAACAAAAGTTTTCAAATAATTGTAGTGGAGTAAAAGTACAATATTTGCCTCTCAGATGTAGTGGAGTAGAAGTAAAAGTACAGAAAACTGGAAATACTTAAGTAAAGTAAAGTAAAGTTGAGTAAATGTACTTAGTTACTTTACACCAGTGAAGAACTCCAACAGGCTAAACCTTTATCACCAATGGCCCTGCAGCTCTCCCTCAGGCATGTTACCTGTGTTTCTGTTTGTATCTGCAGCCTCCTTTAAAGGATTAGTTCACATTTTTGGACTTAAAGCTGCAGGAAATACTTGCCATGAATCTAGTGGTTGCAAAGGTATTAATTGATTGCCCGAGTCCCGTGGTCAGAGTTCTGGTCCGGTTCTGATGAATATGAAGTAGTTCTGGTAGATTAGTAGATTTGGTGGGGGCCGCTCATTAAAAATAAACGAATAAATAAAAACTAGCGTCATTTGAATTGTTGACCTATTTCTACAGTGCAGGTTTCGTTCAACTTCGACCCCTCTGTCACATGGTACTATTTTTTGTGTCATGTATTTTGTGGGTGAGTAGGCTGCCGCGGCGTAGTGATTCTGGACACAAACAATAGTACCATGTGACAGAGGGGTCCAAGTTGAACGAAACCTGCACTATATGGTAGAAATAGGTCAACAATACAAATGACGCTAGTTTTTTTATTTATCTATTTTTAATGAGCGCCCCCCACCAAATCTACTAATCTACCGGAACTACTTCATATTCATCCCCAATAAACCATTTGAAAGTACTGTAGAACAATTCAATTGGAAGTGAAACACACATTACCATGTCAAAGCCAACATGTTTCTGTTGGTTAATGTGTGGCTATTGTTGGTTTCAGCTATACATCACCTGAGGCTGAGAGCCCAAATATTTTCAAATTGTAATTAGCTACACAATATGTTTTTCAAGTTACTGTAAAGGGGAATACCACACATTTTCAACATCACTAGAGTACAAAAGCATGTACTTTTGAAGTATTCAAAAGTAGATGCTTTTAAAAATACTCAATAAACATTCAGTAAACATAGTCAACTTTTGAAAATAAATGAACCTTTTCTCATTCCCAAAATGTCAAACATTGACTTGAGATATGTGTGTTCTGGTTGATCTGGTTTGTCAGACTCATTGAGCTGGTCAGACTAGCGCGTTCTGCTCCTGCCTCTGCCATTACCGCCTTTTGTGTGAGTGAAAGAGGGATAGCATCAATGGATAGACCTGGAAGACGTATTTCTGCTTTTACATCAATCCCAGTTGAGAGCAGGTTCTGTGATTGGTTTTCTCCCGTGAAACACAGCATTTTTTTTTAAAGAAAAGAAAGAAGACATAAAAGTAACGAGTCACAGCCTTCCTAGAAATGCAGTGGAATCAAAAGAAAATATATTTGTCTTTGAAATATAGTGGAGTGAAAGTTAGTATCGAAAAAAAAGCAAATACGGATACTCTAAGTCTAAAATGTTTACACAAAAAGTGTACATTTGGAAACTTAATTCGGTTGATTATTTCTCCACTTCAATAATACCTATTGGTATTGTATTTTATATCGTTGTGTGACGGCCACACCAGCAGCCACACAAAGTTGGTAAAACATGGTGGACACTTTATTAACAACATACTACAAACATAAAGGACTACACACAACCGCTTAAATGACATTCTGTTTATTGAAAGTTTGATGATAAAGTTACTGACTGGAGTGTACATCCTTTAAGTTCTCTTTTGTCAGGGTCAAGTTGTTTTATCAGGAGTCATTTAATTGGTATTTAAGTTTATTGTCTCCGCCAGAGGTGGAGAGTATGTTTTCGTTCTTGTCCTTCCGTGTGTGTGTCCGTCTCAGCCAAGCTAACATTGGTCCAGCTTCGCGTGACACGTGACAATATTGTTGTCACCAATGCTCCGATTGGCTAGCGAGACGCATGATGACATAGAAACCTATAAATAGCAAATGTGCTTTTTGAAGTGAGCTTCCATCAGCCAAGCTAAAATTGGTCAAGTGACACGTGACAATATGTAATATAAATAGGTAAGACGGGATTAATCAGGAACAGTACTGGCGGAGACCTGTGCTCCGAGGAGCACATTTTCTAGTTTAGTTTTTGTTGAGTATCAGATGGGATGAGGGCTGGAGTTTAGATGGCTGACCAAAGAAAGGACCAGCTGCTTCACATGTCCTTATAAGGAGCTGATTGAGTAATTGGACTGCACCATGTCTCTATGCATAATGTGAGGGGCAGAGGTTTCAGTTGTATGTAGTTTCTTTATTTAATATCAATCAATCAATCAAACTTTATTTATAGAGCACATTTTTACAGAACCTTAGTTGACCAAAGTGCTGCACAGGTAAAAAAAAGAAAAGAAAAAAGCAATACATCAATATATAATATAATCATGTATAAAACACAGTATATTTACACCTATGTACACAGAAGGTAGGAAATGTTCGACAGGAGTTAAAAACAGGAACATTTTAGTTTTGGATGTTGTTAAAAGCCAGAGAGAAAAGGTGAGTTTTAAGTAGGACTTAAAAATATCAATGGACTGAGCAGTTCTGATGGGGGGGGGGGGGGGGGGGTTGTTCCACAGCTCTGGGGCTGCCACCGCAAAAGCGCCTCTGGTTTTGAGGGTTAGGTTTGAAGGCACTGTCAACAGCGACTGGTCAGCAGACCTCAGAGCTCTGGGTGGATTATGGGGCGTTATAAGTTCAGCCATATATATAGGGGCCAGACCATTTATAGATTTAAAAGCAAATAGCAGTATTTTAAAGGGAAAGACCACTTTGGTAGAGGTTTGGGTTGTGTAGTTACCTTGCCATGATGTAACTCCAAAGGTGGACAAGAAATCTAAAATAATTGCTCCATTGATTAGAAATTGATAATTCACTCATTGACTTACATTGTACGGTGAAACAGATCTCAAAGTCACTCTTTTAGCACGTCAATAAACACAAACAAAGCTGATTCAGACAATATAGAACATCACCAAACCCAGTACTGTTTATGTTTTTAATAAAAATGTCAACTTCCTGCTGATTTTACTATTTGAAGATCCGGATCCGGATCCGTGGATCCAGTCCGGGTTTTCTTCTTAATACAAATAGCGAAATCAACAGGAAGTAAACATTTGTATTTAAAAAACAAACAGTACTAGGTTTGGTGATGTATATCTAATAAAAAAATTAGGGGGGGCCAGAATAGAGCTGGGGGACCCCACAGGTAAGAGGGGGCTGTGGATGAGGAGAATTCACCCAACTGGACAGAGAAGGTCCTGTCCGACAGATAGGATCTGAATATGAATATGGAATATGAGTTAGTGTGGTAGTGGATTATGTTGTAGTTATTTGTAGTGTGTTTAAATGTTATTCATTGTCTTGTCTTGTCTTGTATTTGATCACCCACTATTATATGTTCCCCTCATGTCTCATTTTGGTTAAGTCAGTCTTGATGTGAAGTTCAGTTCTGTTTGTCCACTTTTGTTTTGGGTTATTGGTTATTGGGAAAATAAAAGACAAAAATAATACATTTTAAAGAAACTACACGTGTGTCCTGGTGTCTCTCTTGCAGACCAACTCTGGTGCCTGACATATGGTGGCAGTGGTGGGATCACAGGATATATTTTTTGTCAAAATGTTTTTTTTTCATTGCCAACCCCCACTGATGAACAGTGGATTGTGGCAGAGGGAGAGGAGGACCCTGTGGAACACAGGTGGATCCAGAGGAGCAAGCAGATTGCACAGCCCATAGAGCCACTGGACAGGGTGCTGAGGGTGAAACCAGCAGAGAACCAACACCGGTTGACCTGGCTGGCACTATTCATACTCGCATGGATGCAGGCGCTCCGATATATGTGCGTGGCTCAACTCGACCCCAACTACTGATATTTCACCGGAAGAAAAATATTGTTTTTGTTACTCCACTGCGCCCTCTACAGATCTGGTCAATGGATTTTTTGTTATTGACCAGATTTTTCCTTCCGGTGAAATATTTTCTTCTCTGGCCAAAAAGTATATTTTAGACATGAGGCGGGGGGCTCAGAGTGTCCCCACTTAGTAGAGTTGGCTTTCAACTCCATAAAACCGTCTTTGTTTTGTTGAGTAGAGAAAGCGTATTTTTTATTTTTTACTGCAAACGGGAGGCTTTCCAATGGATTCTGTTACTATTGGGTATGCTAAAAAGCATACTAAAATGTAGGAAAATCTAAGATGTGGAAAGGCATTCTTTTCAAGGTGGCATCCGCAATGGCTGCTGGGAGCTTAATTTTTATTTTATTTTACTGTTGTCTCCTGTACTATGTTTATTTGTCTTGTACTGTATTGATGATGTCTGTTTTTGTATGGATAACTATGCCACCACTTTTTAACAGCCTGCTCAGGGACTACAGATGAAAATTAGCCAACTCTGGCTAACTCTGGCTCATTTACATGGATGTGAATAACTGACATGTTGATCAATGTGAATTGTCCCTGTTAAATAAATAAATAAATAAATAAATAAATAAATAAATGGCTATAAGTTAGGAGGGAATATGTAAAAAATCATACAAATTATGCACTTTTGGCATGGTGTTAGGTATGTTAGGTACGTGTTAGGAACATGGCAGCCGAGGGTGTGTGGTTTGTTAGGCTCCACACATATTCCTTTAATTTGCTTTATCCCGCAATTATTTATGGTTTTGGTGCTTAGAACAAAGAAGCATTTTAAACTGTAAGCGCAGAAATAATCGAAATGTTTGCGCACTGCTGCTTTACTGCTGGTTTCTGCTGGTCCCACTGGGACAATGCTTTAATAGACCACCGAAGTCCTGACGTCACTCGTTCATCCCCAGGTTCGTAAAGTCATTTCTCTATGGAGAATAACATTGGGTCATCATAGAATCGTCTCATATAAGAATTGTGGTCCAAAAATAAACAAACTGTCTCGGCGATATTGTCAGGGAGGAGGCTCTGTATCGTTTATGATAGTCAGTCACTTATATTTGATACAGTCTGTTTCTGGCGAATATTTAACTAATTCGGCGGAAGTAACATTGGCGTTTTCTCACCGTCAGTTGATGCTTCATGTCCATAAGAGTCAAAACGCCGGGGTCATTTGTTTATTTTTGGAACACAGTTCTTATTTGACGCGATATTAAATACGTCTATGGGATTCAGAATGGGGGTGGAAAACCGCGAACCAGGTAGACAAACAAAGGATGTGTAAATTACGTCAGACTTCGGTGCTCTATATGAACAATGCGGAAAAACAAATGCAAAAAATAGCAGATGACCACTCTACGCTTCTAAATGAAACACAGAGGTTGAATTTCCTCGGGTATGGATACCTTATGATTCATTCCACCACCAGACCAAAGGAATGCTGCCACGGTAAACCAAACAACAACAAACAAAAGACGTGGATTAGAGGTCGGTGGTATGCTTATAGAATACTACTGATTCTACTTCTGCTATCCGGCGATGTACACCTAAACCCCGCCCCTTCAACCAACTTGGTCCCGGAACAAACACCAGTGAGTGGACCGAACGTGGGGCAACTGAACGCAGACGCCAGTAGGCTGCCAGCCCTCACCGGAGCGGCGGCCTCATGGGGATCGGTGCGCTACGGGGCTGGATCGGTTGGAGATGAGGACGCACGGCCGGATCCGTTCGGGCTGAAGCTTGCCCAGGACACGGTGCACAATGCAGCGAACCCACGGGACCCTAATCTACCTGCTGGCCCTGTTTTCCACGCGGAGGGACATGAACTGTCTGGAGATTCTACACAGTCACTCGCCAGCCAATCTGGGAACCCAGAGCCAAGATGAGAATGAAAAACAGCGCCCTCTGCTGTTTGTACTATCTTGTAGGTTAATGACTTCAAGGTCAAAGTCGATGACACAATCATCTCTCGAGTTTACCTATTTGGGATGTATTCTTGACAAATACCTCACAGGAGAAAGCATGGCAACAAAGGTGGTCAAAGGAGTAAACCAGAGAACCAGATTTATGGGCAGAGTTTCCCCTTTTGTCAACCCTCAGGCCCTCAGGACCCTCTCAGGGGCCCTGATTCAGCCCCTTTTTGACTATGCTTGCTCCTCTTGGTACTCCAACACCTCAGTGTCACTGAAGACTAAGCTTCAAACATCCCAAAACAAACTGATTCGACTACTTCTCGGACTGGGGTCCATGACCCACCTCACTCCCACTCACTTTACCAGCCTAGGCTGGCTCAGGGTGGAAGACCAGGTTAAACAACTAAAAATGGGACTGGTCTTCAAAATTGTAAATGCAGATTTGCCCGAAATGCCCCCTATACCCGCTTATCTGTCAAAATACCTCCAAAAAGTTAGTGACACCCACAGTCACGAAACTAGAGGGAGCGTAAACAACAATCTGGTACCACCCACCCATAAAACAAACATGGGCAAATTCTCAGCCACCGAGGTATGGAATAGCCTAACCCCATCCCTCAAAAAATGCAGTTCGTTGGGCTCATTCAAAACAGCCCTAAAAACTCATCTATCTGGAGGCCATAAGAGGAGGTAGTACCAGTTTCCCTGTAGACAGATGACCCCCCCTTTTTTTGTACATACTTTTATTTTATTTTTCATGATGCTTTTTTTGTACATAGTGGTATTTTTTTCTCTGTTTCTTATGTTGATTGAACTGTTTGGTTGCTACTATATATGTCTATGAAATTAATTCAAGGACCCCAACGGAAACAAGTCCGCAAGGACTTTTTTGGTCGGACCTTTTAGACAAATGTATTATAAATGTAACTGTGTTGTTTTACATTCTTTTGCCTAATAAACATTTCAATCAATCAAGCAACTGTGTACATACTGCTAACAAAAACTGCTCAAAAGAATTAAGGGGTCAAAGTGTTCCCTTAATTATTTTGAGCAGTGTATAACTATGCCATCCAATTCTGCTATGACAAATAGTTGTATTAATTCCGCCACTCTAACTCTGAGCTCTGTTACTCAAACAATGATTGGGATGCTGGGTTTCAATCCCTGGCCGAGTCTTGCCAAAGAAGACTATAAGGTACCCAATGCCTCCCTGCTTGGCACTCAACATCAAGGGTTGTTGGATTGTACCGCCTGTGACATACAAGCATCATTTCCATGTACTTGTAGGCTACATAAAGCTGCACTATAGAAACAGGAGATATGCTCCTGACCTATGGGCCACATGGCTCTGGAACCTTGGTTCCCAAGGCTACTTACTTAATTACTCAAACAATGCCACTATCATAAGCTGACAGCTTTACTCTCCAATATTACAACATCCCATCTTAAACACAGCAACACATATGCTTACACCTAGAAGAGATTCTAATCGACGTAATCCTGCCATGACATACCCAGTCATTTTACCCAAACATTTTTTTTACTATGCAAGTAAATGCATACAACATAATACATGCCTTTTAGGTCTTATTACACAACCCTGGGTAGGCCACCCAGCCCGGTCGAGCTATGCACTCCACTCTCGCATTATAGAAAAACAATAAAGATTTTATATGAAAGGAATAGTAATAGTCACTGCCTTTTCATCTCGTTTTAATTGCTGTAACAGGTTAAAATGAATAGCATATAAAAATAAACATACAAAATGTATTTTGTGGCATCTGTATATTGAAATGCAACAAATAAATAAGATAGCAAGTACTACAAGAAATTATTTAGCAAATATATCTACCTTACTTTGGTAAATCCAACACTATTCAACAAATAAATTATAAATGGACCAATAAATAAATGAATATAAAAATAAATAAATTAGATAATACATAAAATTCAAGAGAAATGCAAAGGTTGAGTGTCAAACAATGTGAGTTTTCAGTTTGCGTTGAATGTGGCAGAAGCCAGCAGGTCAAGTCTCAGCAGGTGATTTCTGATCTCCTTCCTGATCAACTCCCAGGCCTCAGCGCTGTGACCCTGCACACAGGAAATAGTGTTGAGCAGCTGTTCACAAACCTTTATGTAAAAGACCCCCAAATGAATATGTATTTAGCTGTGGACCCCAAACAAATATATTCAAGAATTTTCAGACTTTTTGAAAAAGAAAAGATCTACAAGTAACGTGTTGCAATGCGACACGTTGTGAGCTTGTAGATTTGAAATAGCTAATTTATATAGGGTTAACGTTGTTAACCTATTTAGACCTGTTACACCTATACGTTGTTATAACTTTCAAGCCAGGAACGGCTTGAAAGGTATAACTATACGTTTTTCAGAAAACTTTTAGAAGGATTTAAAAGGCGTTTTTAGAATCGGCCTCAGGTCTAAATGGGTTAAACAAATTTTGATGTTACAGTATATGAACTAATTTCGCTGGGGGCTCATTGGAACCCTCTCAAAGACCCCTAGGGGTCCCCGGGGTCTTAACTGGTTATTGCACTTCATCATACAATGAATAGCGAAAACAGCTGATCTACAAGCTCACAACGCATTGCATTGCAAAGCGTTGTGAGCTTGCAGATCTGCTATTTCTGCCATTTTTGAAATCGTTTGAAAATGCTCACCGAGAATAATAATCAAAATAGAGACGCCAGGTTGAACGTGGTTAATAAACAAAATGTCAAGGCCTATATTAATAACCCTCAATCAAAAGAGACAAAATGGAGGTTATTCTTAGATTATTCTCACCATCTGTTCCAGGACATGATGTGACAGCCTCTTGAAGTACAAGTGCAGCTTCCTGCTCTTTTTCTTCCGATTCACCATCTACAACAGAATAAGACCATAATTGGTCATCTCACTAATCCAACGCTTAATTAGTTCTCCATTCAAATAATAATACACTTAAGGACTGAGTTATTGGCACTGGCATGCTGTAGTCTGAAGCCAGAGGGCGTATATATATATAACACAATTGTGGTATAATATGTGGTATAATATCCTATTTTACATCTCTTCAGGATTTCACAAAAAAAATACGGCCCCTAGTACCTAGAATGTATTCAAAGGCGAGGTAGATCTAGGCTATTTTCGACCATTTTTTAAATGATAAAACAGGATTTAAGTTAACAACAATGCTTACACAGGAGTGTAGGCCCTCTCCCTGCTGGACTAAGACATTAACAAAGTCCTCCACCCTGCTGTCGATCCACGACACGGAGTCCAGGTCCTCCTCAAATAGCTCAGCCATCTCCTCTATAGTCTGCACAATGAAGGCAAGCTTGTCCTCGGGCTGTGAACAGAAAGAAACTGCTGATAAACCACTACAGTAGAGGTATATTATTACATTACGTACGTATGCATACCGAGAACATAATACAAAATGTTGTCTTCAAGTTAACACTTATCTGTTCTATAGCAGGTAACAATGCAGTGACAAACTAATAGTGTTAATAGTGCTAAAAGTGTAACATAACACTATTACTTTGTAGATTTGATTGATTAAATGATTAACATAGCCTACGTTAACGCCTCAATAATTAGGCTACTACAGCATTTCATCTATTTATGTATGAGGAGCAGTGGTGGAAAAAGTACTCAAATTCCATACTTAAGTAAAAGTACCAATACTGCAATATAAAAATACTCTGTTACAAGTAAAAGTCCAGAATAAAAAACTTACTTGAGTAAAAGTACAAAAGTATTGGCATCAACATGTACTTAAAGTACCAAAAGTAAAAGTACTAAATATTTGAAAATAGCCGATCTACAAGCTCACAACGCGTCGCGATGCGACGCGTTGTGAGCTTGTAGATCTGCTATTTTCAAATAGCCTAGGTTTAAAATAGGTTTAAAGTGGTTAATGTGTGTTTCATTTTATCATAATTTATATCTGAAAAGTAACTAGTAACTAAGGTTTTCAAGTATATGTAGTGGAGTAAAAGTACAATATTTGCCTCTGAGATGTAGTGGAGTAGAAGTAAAAGTAATGGAAATTGTAAATACTCAAATAAAGTACAAATACCTCAAAATTGTACTTAAGTACATTACTTAAGTAAATGTACTTAGTTACTTTCCACCACAGTTCATAGGTGATAGCACTATTAACTAATAAATATAGATCTAATGAATATTGATCACAGACAGAGACATAATCACGGTGTCCTTTATAACAACTACTAATGAACTACTGACTAGCCTACATCAGCATACTGTAGGTCTTCAATAGCTACAGGGCAGGCTATTCTGTCATTTAGGCAGCTCCAGAACAGTAACAATCAGACATATAATCAATAATTAATATCATTAATTATTGATTATTAAGTATGATTGGAGGTGGTTACTACAGCTCCTGGAGGTGTAGTAGCCTACTATTAATTTGTCCCTGCATAACTGCTATGCCATTAATAAAGTGTTGGCATTCAAGGTTTACTGAGGCCATAGTCTCAGAATGAAAAGGATGGAGATATATTTACCCCACGTTTCCCATGTTAAAATAATTAAGACATTTTATGTCTCAGAACTTACCGATGCGTTTAATGCATGAGAGTACATGCCATGTGGGAAGGGAACTGCAGAATCCTCCTCTGTATAAGCTCCACCCTATAGTTTGACACAAACATTTTGCATATTTGACAACTAGTGTGAGATGTCAACAGAATACAGTTTTCAGTCATTATCCTGTGAGCAGCTATAACCAAAGGCCACTTACCAGTTTATCCAGCAAAAGCAACGAGTTTTCACTGTACTGTCTGAATTTATGATCCATCCATCTGCAACTTAGCGACAACCCATGGCTGCATAAATTTAGACACAAGCAAATAAAGAATATCTTGGTGAACATATTGAATGGTAAGTTTTTCCTTTTCAACAAACAAATGAGGTTTTCGGAGACCAGTTTACCATTATTAGCCACGTATCTCAGTTGCATTTATAGTTGAACAAATAGAATAAAGGCTCACCTGTTTCACTTTCCAGACTTGATACAGTGGTTGTAAACAGTTCAGAAAGCGGTCCACTGGTCTGATAGCTTGGAAAGTACAGTTGATAAATATTCTTAATTAGCTCGATGGCCCTTATTAACAAATTAGTTTTCATAATTTATCTAAATGGAGAATTAACTTGGCTTCAAACCTTCTGTTCTAATGCATTGCTAATCACCTTATTTTCTAATCTACTCGACATGAATACATTTTGATTGATAGCCTATTACGATAAGCACGGCATCTAGTTTTGACATGTGCGACAAAGAATTTTCAAGTGAGCTTCACATTGAGATATTCCTAAATTTGTAGCATACTAGTTTGCTTTAGTTAAGATTAGCCCACTCAGAGCCATGGGCTGTGCTAATGATTGAACTTCAGATAGGTTGGGGTCATATACAAGACCTTACATGGTCTGTGCCCGCCCCCCCTAAGGGAATTCATTAAAAGGAAGCCTGAAAGAGGAATCAGTACCAGAGCAACCACTCGAGGAGATTGTGAAGTGCCGCACCGGCAAACAACCTTCGGTCAAAATGTCCTCTCAGTACAGGGTTGTGTAGCATGGAATGGCCTTCCTCTACATATAAGGGATTGTGCTACATTTCCATCTTTTAAATTCAATGTGAAAAGATGGTTGCTTGAAAACCAAAGCTGCAACCATTTGTGATCATATTTTAGTTTTTTTTAGGCTATGTGATGTAATGTAATTGTATTTCACCGTTTGTCTGTTTTCTGATGTTATTGTTTTTATGTTTTTATGTTTTGTGTGAGGACTGCGGATGAAAATTAGCATCTTTGCTAAATCCGGTATATTTACGTTCATGTGACGTTCATTAATATGCTCTGTCCTGTCTAAATAAACAAATAAAGTAAAGTAAAGTAAAGATATGCCCATGTTGTAAAACAGGGGTCTTTAATGTTTTTCAGGCCCTTTAATAGCTGAGAGAGATGAAGCAGAGACCCCCGATACATGAAATTGCGTTGCAGATTAAACTGTCATAATTTTATAGATGGCTTCGTCATAGACTTGACACAAGTTGAGAGCACTATCAATGTAAATCAAGGGTTCCAAAGCTTTACTTGTTCACCTTCCCCCCCAAAACAACATTTTAACTGGGGACCCCCACCCTGACAAGCACATGGAATTGTAGCCATTACATTTAGTTTGGACTGTTCCACAGATAGTGAAAATAGCTGAACTACTAGTAAACCCATTAAGCACAGATGATGAAACCGTGTGTGAATGTGGACTTCAGACACTTCAGGTGCAATGACGTAATTTCAAATCGAAGTGAAAACGAAATGTAGCTCTACGAGCAGCAGGTATTGGCTACAGTGCGTGGGAAATAAATGACGACCAGACACTGAAATAGAAAAGGACATTGTTCTGCTTTCAACTGAGGACCATCGTTTAAAATGTGGAGTTCAGACAAGGTAAGAAAAAAGAAAGGCATCATACTCTTTATGCATTCATTACAAATACAGACACAAGGTACGCGTGTGTATAACAGATATTTTATATATATATATATATACCGTAAATTTCGGACTATAAGCCGCGATTTTTTCCCAATTTTTCGACCCTGCGGCTTATATAACGGTGCGGCTTATCTATGGATTTTTACAGCTAACGGCCACTAGGGGACCTCCTAAATCTATGGATTTTACACCCGCGGCTTATAGTCCAGTGCGGCTTATATATGTTCCAAACATTCAATTTAGCTGCTGCGGCTTATAGTCAGGTGCGGCTTATAGTGCGAAAATTACGGTATATATATAATATATTTTTTTTTCTCTCACAATATACATCACAAATCCATTGCCTGTTGATCGTGTGTTAAACACTAAATGAGTTTCTTCAAAAAACTATTATCTATATTACATAAATGAATTTTTTTATTTGTAGAAATAAATTGGGTTCCAGGTTCTAAATATTAGCCTAAGTAATTTGAGGCATGGACAGGTAAAAGCAATAGCAGAAACTGAATGTGTCAAATCAGTCAGTAGTCTGAGACCACCGGATACCTGGGGTCTCGAATGGGGATCTTTTACAGGTATTTACCCAGGCCTATAAAAAGGAGTCAAAAAGAACAGTGTCTAAATTATATAAGAGCCTGGTATCAGCCAGAACTAACTCCACAGAATATATTAAAACTAAATGGGGAAAAGATTTGGAGATCAATATTACTACAGATGATTGGGAAAATGTGCAAAACACAGTATACATCAACTAACTCAAGAATGTGGAGGGAGTTCTGCTGGAAGAATTTAACCCGTTTTTTTATAACACCTAAAATTAAGTCAAAGCAACTAAAAACAGATCAACCATGCTGGAGACAGTGTGGCCACATGGAAGCGGGCCACGCTCATATATTCTGGAGGTGTCCCAAAATTAAAAAATATTGGCAAGATATTCACTCCACCATAGAATCTGTTCTAGGTTTTGAGATACCTCAGACCTGTTCCTTGTTGTTATTGGGAAATATTCCTGATGATTTTTTGACACATGACAAATATTTAATCAAAATCTTTCTAGCAGCAAGCAAAAAAGCGATCACGCGTCGCTGGTACCAACAGGATCCTCCAACCAAAGACAATTGGGTGGACATTATAGGGGAAATATACTGTACATTATGGAAAGACTAACTTACATACTCAGACTACAAATAATTAGAGGACAAATTACAAAAAAACTGGGAAAAGTGGTCATCTTTCTTTCAGCCCACAGACAATGTATAACTATGACTAACTAAAATAAATAACAGTAACAATTGAAAAATGCAGCCTTTTTCCTATCTTTATTGTTTTTGTACTGTCATGTTTTTATTTTTTGTTTCCCCCCCCACTTTTATGTTCTGTCTTGTATTCTTGTATGTGTACATGTCTTTTGAAAACCCTTTGTTTCAATAAAAATTGAGTTATAAAAAAAAACAGTCAGTAGTCATTTCAGATCAGACAGGGCTCCAGTCCACACTTTCTTTTCCACTGGTAGCACTGGTGTATGAATTGCCTGCAAAATATTATATTATATTGTCCAAGAGCCTGCAGATCTACAAGCAAACAACGCATCACATCGATTTACATTCATTCATTTGTTTATTTGGACAGGACAATGCATATTAATGAACGTCAAGACGTAAATACACCGGAATTAGCAAAGATGCTAGTTTTCATCCGCAGTCCTCACTGTTCATCTGTACATCTGTTTGTGTGTGGACTTGCACATTATCTGATCAAATGAAATGTAGCAAATGCATGTGAGACAATTCAACTAACTTCAAAAACTTTATCAGTCAATCACTACGTTTGTCTTTGTATATGTAACAGTGATGCATGATTTTGTAACTAACCGGAGGTTTTTGCAAACCCCGCCCCCCGGAGCGCCGCTGTAATCCAAACCGTGCCCCCGATAGTCTCCATTGGCTGGCTGTTTCCTGTTGCTGCCAAAATACGCAGAGACGGCAGTCTTGTGCATCCGTTTGTCAACTGTTGTTGACACCAGAATAGGGATTCTAGGGTTCAAGTTGTAAAAAAGAAGTTCCTATCACACAAACATTTGGTGGCCCCCTCTGTAGTAACTCTGACTCCCGGACCCCATGTTGAAGACCCATGCTCCAGCCTTGTGAAGACTCAGGAACATTCTGTGTGAAAAAGGCACCTCTGGGGCTCGATGCGAGGCATACACTTCAGTGGAAGTGACAGGTGGCACTGATTCACCCATTTATTTTGTTGAAATAGTTTAGAAAAATTGTAGGAAATGGAAAAAAGGGATATCTACTCGATAGGGAACGACACAGGGCAAAGCACCCAGATGTGCTGCTCTCATCTCCCTGAAAGTCCATATTTGGGCAACGGTTTGCGTTCTGCGTTACGCCATGAGCCATGCCAAGGCATTACTGTATAAAGATGTGTAGCGTAGTGACCATAATTAGAGTTAATCAAAACGGTAACAGCTGTGATATTCAGTTTCATTATATCAAAGCACAAACTGAAAACATGTGAACATGACTTGGTCGGACAGCAGAAAGAAACTCTCTGGAGAGGGAAAAGCCATCGCTGTGCTGACGAGCGGAGGGGACGCTCAAGGGATGAATGCTGCTTTGCGTGCCGTGGTTCGAATGGGAATACATGTAGGTGCCAAAGTTTACTTTATTCACGAGGGGTATCAGGGTATGGTGGACGGTGGGGACAATATAAAGGAGGCCACGCAGGAAAGTGTTTCCGGCATGCTCCAACTGGGTGGCACGGTTATCGGGAGCTCCCGCTGCCAAGAGTTCCGTACCCACGAGGGCCGACGGAAGGCCGCCCACAACCTGGTGCAGCGCGGCATCACCAACCTGTGTGTCATCGGTGGAGACGGCAGCCTGATCGGAGCCAACATATTCAGGGAGGAGTGGAGCGGGCTGCTGGCGGAACTGTCGGACCAAGGTCTAATCCACGAGGACACCGTTCGCAAGTGCTCTTCTCTGCACATCGTGGGCGTTGTGGGCTCCATCGACAACGACTTCTGCGGGACCGACATGACCATCGGTGCCGACTCTGCACTCCACCGAATCATCGAGGTGGTGGATGCCATCATGACCACCGCGCAGAGTCACCAGAGGACATTCGTCTTGGAGGTCATGGGCATGCACTGTGGCTACCTCGCCTTGGTGAGTGCCCAGGCGTGCGGGGCAGACTGGGTGTTGATTCCCGAGATGCCCCCAAAGGACGGCTGGGAGGACATGATGTGTCAGAAGCTGTCCGCGAATCGCTCCACGGGTACACGACTGAACATTATCATAGTGGCCGAGGGAGCCGTCGACGGGCACGGCAAGCCCATCACCTCTAATGTAGTGAAGGATCTTGTCGTCAGATGCTTGGGCTTCGACACTCGGGTGACGGTCCTCGGCTATGTCCAAAGAGGAGGGACCCCATCTGCTTTCGACCGCATCCTGGCCAGTCGCATGGGTGTGGAGGCGGTCCTAGCGCTGCTTGAGACAAAAGACGACACTCCAGCCTGTGTGGTGTGTCTGTCTGGCAACGAGACAGTACGTCGGCCTCTCATGGAGTGCGTTCAGATGACTCAGGATTTGCAGAAGGCCATGGATGAGAGGAGGTTCGAGGACGCCCTCAAGCTCCGTGGAAGAAGTTTTGAAAACAAGCTGAGGACATACAAGCTACTGTCTCACCGTAAACCAGAATCAGAGCTAGCGACCAACTTCAACGTGGCCGTGTTGAACGTGGGCTCGCCCGCAGCGGGCATGAACGCCGCGGTGTGCTCTGCCATCAGAGTGGGCATCTCCGAGGGCCACAAGGTGTTTGCCGTCAGCGATGGCTTCGAGGGGTTCTACAAGGGACGGATCAAGGAGGTCAAATGGGCCGATCTGGGCGGATGGACAGTCAAAGGTGGGTCCCTGCTGGGAACCAGAAGAACACTTCCTGCCAAACACATTGAGCAAATTGCTGAGCAAATGCGAAAGCATAACATAAATGCGCTGCTAGTTATTGGCGGATTCGAAGCCTACGTCTCACTGCTGGAATTGTCGGCGGCGCGCGGGCAACACGAGGAGTTCTGCGTGCCCATGGTCATGGTTCCCGCCACGATGTCCAACAACGTGCCAGGCTCGGACCTCAGCATCGGCGCCGACACGGCTATGAACGCCGTCACCACCACCTGTGACCGCATCAAGCAGTCGGCCAGCGGCACCAAGCGCCGCGTGTTCATCGTGGAGACCATGGGGGGCTACTGTGGCTACCTGACCAGCGTGGGAGGCTTGGCCGCGGGGGCCGCCGACGCCTACATCCACGAAGAGCCCTTTGACATCAGGGACCTGCAGGCCAACGTCGAGCGCCTGGCGGAGAAGATGAAGAACAGCGTTCACGGGGAACTGGTCCTCAGGAACGAGAACAGTCACGAGAACTACACGACGGACTTCGTCTACCAGCTGTACTCCGAGGAAGGGAAGGGGGCGTTCGACTGCAGGAAGAACGTGCTGGGGCACATGCAGCAGGGCGGAGCGCCTTCTCCGCTCGACCGCAACCTCGCCATCGAGATGTCGGCGAGGGCGATGCAGTGGATCTCCGAGAAGCTGCGGGAGACGTCGGTAGGAGGCAGAGTGCTCGCCACCTCCGAGGACTCCTGCTGTGTGCTGGGGATGCGCGGGGACCTGGTCTTCCAGCCCGTCGCGGAGCTCAAGGAGCAGACCGACTTTGTCCACAGGATCCCCAGGGAGCAATGGTGGCTGAAGCTGCGTCCGCTGATGAAAATCTTGAACTGGTCTTAGCAGTAGGCCTGGGCGACATGATTGATTGATTGAATATTTTATTAGGCAGAAATGTAAAACAAGTACACTTAAAACACTTTGTCTAAAAGGTCGGTCCAAAAAAGTCCTTGCGGCCTCGTTTCCATTGAGGTCCTTGGTATTCAATTCATAAACATGACATGACTTCCTCAAATCAATATCGGGATTATTTAGCCACTCTATAACCCTGTATCCTCAGGGATCTATACTATTGACTTTTCCATTTTCACTCTACATTAAATATCTTTGCTGAAAATAGCAGCTCTACAAGCTCACAACGTGTTACAAACAATGTAAACGGGTTGTGAGCTTGTAGATAAGCTATTTTCCTGCTGTTTTTTCGATGCTGGGGTTTAATGTGGTTAAAACCTTTTTGATAGTTTATACTTACCACTACATCTCAGTGACAAATATTGTACATTTTACTCCACTACAATTATTTGAAAACTTAGTTACAAGTTACTTTGCAGATTTTGATTATTACAAAGCATACGTTAACCAATTAAGCCACATTTTATACTTTGTCCATTAGAAAATAGCTGATCTAGAACCTCACAAAACCTCACAATGCGTATTCAAAAGTACAAATTACTAAGTCCATTTTCTTTTTAATATCAAAGCATTGCTGCATTGGAATATAATTGGGAAATAGTGCCAATACCAGATTTTCAGCGTTGTGCGCTTGTAGATTGGCCATCTTCACTATATTTGAAATATAGCTTTTACTGGTAAATGCATAATATAAGTTTGTAGTTTTGGGTGCCAAGCGTCCCTTCCAAGAAATGTAATGGAGTCAAAAGTACAATATTTCTTATTCTTTCTCTAAAAGTTTCTGTTTGAAATGTATGACTATGACAGAAACATTTGAATATTATGGGACGTTTTTAAAACGGGTCTGTCTCATGAGACTATACTATACACTTACAGTAAAAACATCAGAGTCGAGAGAACTCAAGTCACACCTTTTAATAGTTTTTAAAAATCCACGAATGACATCTTCCCCTAATTTACAAAAAGAAGATTACAGTAGCACATACACACTTTTAATGAGTGTCATGAGGTGGTAGGTTGAGTAGAAAAACAAACGCCCCAACACACATTATTACAGGATTATTCACTCACTCAAGAGGGACAGACCAAGAGAGAGAGCTACTGAGGTAAAAAGAAAAAGAAAGAAAAAAGACATGTTGTCTATAGGGCAAAGCAGTGGTGGCCATTTTGTGGTACCGCAGATATAAACCCCATTTTATTTTCCCATAGAGATTTCCGAAAAATATTTATATAAATTATTATCAGTAAAAAAGTAGACCATTCTTACAACGAATGAGATCCTCAACCAGCGGCATGTTAACATCTTCTAACAATTCCATTTGAGTGGTTTTAATGTGTCTCTTTAAATTCCCCATTACGGTTTGCTTTGAGGCCATCAGGAGGATGCAGTTGAATTGTGGTGCTACCGATCCTCTCAATACAACATTCCACATCCTCTCCCAGTGGACGTATACGGCAGTATACTCCAACTGGGTCTTTTCTCTGTGTTGGAGGTTTTCTTCTGGCCTGGAACCAAGTCTGGTGAATCATTTGATTCTGTCAAAAGATATTTGAAAACCGCCAAAAAATAGGGTATTCATTCAATATAGTATATAATGTAATTAAATATTGAAATATTTTTTATGATTCACCAGGAGGAGCCTGAATGGCTTGGTTCCAGGCTTAAAATAATTTATAGAAATATTTTCGGAAATCCCTAAAGGGGTTTTCTATCTGTGGCACCAGAAAATGGCCGCCACTGTACTATACCCTATTGCTTTCGTAGCAGCGATTCCCGCGGGGATAAACACAAGAGGGGCCCCCAAATAATTGTCAAACACTAAGATTCGTTATACAATACTATGTCAGTTCCATTGATCCCAACCCAATCGATTGATTGCTCATTAAAATAATCATGCTCAGACAAAGCGCGCGGCCCACCCATCTGACCACTTAACACGGCAGCCGTGTTAAGTGGTCAGATGGGTGGGTCGCAGACACTTTTTGAGATTTTAAAGTGGGCCCCCCCTGATCCGGAAAGGGTTGAGAACCGCTGCTATTATAGATTGCATGCACACACACACACACACACACACACACACACACACCAGTAGACATAATGTGCAATAGAAACTGTGTGTTTTGCTTTAGCACAGTCTTGCGGAACATGCCACACCCAACTTTTTCGCTGCTTATAACCTGTATATGAGTGGGGTGACAAAGCCCTCTTGAATGTTGAAATGTTTTCCGGACATACATACCGTGTGCAATAGACATTATCGTTATTACAGTATAAACCTGCTATAACAGCTGAGAAGTATAGTAAACAGAGCAGTTCCACTGACTTGTGCAGCCCATTCACACCGAGCATGATAACTATAACGATAATCAACTCATTTAGACCTGAAATGCCTATACTTTGTTATTCTCTTTTACCACTTCCAGGCACAATGTGACACATTGTGAGCTTGTTGATCGGCTATTTGAAAATAGCAGATCAACAAGCTCACAATGTGTCACATCACAACACGTTGTGAGCTCAAAAATATTGGGAAAAAAGTAATACCACATATTTTCAGATGGTGGTCTGCGACTCTGCGGACAAATACATACGGTGGGCATGGCCAGGCCCACAATGTGCTTAGTTTTTGCTATGGATATAGCTACTTGAAATTTTAAAGTTTTTTTCACCCAGAAAACTTTAGGTTAGGATTTAGAAGGTGTTTTTAGAATCGGCCTCAGGTCTAAATTGGTTAAGTTAGCGTCAACACTCAAGAACGATAATGTTAAGATATGTTATTTTGGCTCTTATTTTATGGTTTCTGTCCGATGATGCTTTGGTTTCATGCGTGGTCCCTGGTTATAATATATGCCGTCTGATGACGTTACTGATGACTGTTTATGTGGTTTTACTATCGTTTGTTCCGTTGTGCTGCTGTTGATATTGTTCTGTACAACACTTTGGTACAACGAAAGTTGTTTTTAAAATGTGCTCTATAAATAAACGTGTTTTATGTAAACAGTGCACCAGATGTCCAGCTGTTTGTCAGAACTCACACGGAGGGAGAGAGGGGGAGACGGATGTCTCCGCCTCTGTGGTGCTGAAAGACGGGGATATCGGTTTTATTTATTAATTATAAGGAGGAGGTGACTATTCATAATACAGTCTCCTCATCTCCGTTAATGACAAAACTTTCCGAAGGCCAGTGAGGCCGACCGCATTCCAGATGTCCTTTTGATTGGAGTTCCAATGACCGCCAATGCTTCCATCGTTCATAAAATCGTGCTCAAAGTGATCCAAACGATATCGTCCACGACTATCATTGTCGTTAAAGCTGTGGGGTGGACGCTGCCATCCATTTGAGTTAGGATGATTTCTTTTAAAATGACATTTATAGTTACCGTGATCCGTTATCGTGCTCAGTGTGACTGCTGGCCCTTCAGGCTTGATTTATATAGTTGGTTGTGCGTCGGTGTCGCGCCATGACAATTGCCGATCTACAAGCCCGCATTGTGAGCTTGGTTGTGCTGTAGATCGGCCATTTCCTGTACATCAGCGGTTTTCAACCAGTGGTCCTTGAGGGGGTACCAGGGGGTCCACAGCGAAATTAGTTAACATAGCGTCATAATCATTTTAACCACTTAGCTTTGGCTATTAAGAAATAGCAGATATACAAGCTCATAGCGCGGCACCGAGTGCCGCGCTATGAGCTTGTAGATCTGCTATTTTTGAAAAGTCTTGAAAATGTGTGCATATGTTTGAATATATATATATTTTTAAAGCAATTTTTTTTTAACTCAAATCTCTGCTTCTGGGGGGTCCCTGGCACAAAACATTTTCAGATGGGGGTCCGCGGCCAAATACATATCAATTTAGGGGGTCCTGGGCATGAAAAAGGTTGAAAACCACTGCTGTGCATGACAATGGCGCACAATCATGTATAAATCAAGCATAACCGATACAAAGACGGGACAATGCTGGAGATGAACAGGTGCAAGACCTCGAATGATGACAGGGATTTTCGTGTGTATATGTGTGTATATGTGTGTGTGTGTGTGTGTGTGTGTGTGTGTGTACGCTGGGACACACAGACGGGAGTGATCTCCGAGGCGCGTCTGAAGGAGCTGCACCCCCCCCCCCCCTCTCTCCCTGCGCCCCAACATGTCGGTGGTCCTCGTCAGGTCGGTGAGCGTGGGCCACCAGGAGAACCAGTACCGCCAGTACGAGTGTCCAGTCTACAAGACCCGCATGAGAGGACTGGCACCGTACTGTACATCATCACCTGGACCATCAACACCATCACCAGAGAGAAGCCCACCCAGTGGGTGGCGGCTGGAGTCTGCCTCCTGCTTTAGGACACACACACACACACACACACACACACACACAGAGAGAGAGAGAACACAAAAATATGAACAAGCAAACAAACTTTTTGTTTTCTATTATGTTATGACTTATTTGAGTTTTCATTTTTCTCATTTAAAACCACTAAAAAGGTCATCCTTACTTGCTAATGCCTAATTTAATAATACAAATAATGAACTTTATTTTGTATAGCACCTTTCATGACATCAAAGTGCTTTACAGCGCGAGAATACAATTACAGAAAAAGTGAAAATAATTTAACGAAGCAAAAAAAGAAAAGCAAAAGCATAAAACATTAAAATAATAGCAAAAAAGACAGTGAATCAGGCAAAACGGTGAGGACATGAATAACAACATAGAGATTTAAAAATCAACTAAAAGAGTGAAGAATTAGGTCTTGAGCTGTGCTTTAAAGCTATCCACAGAGGCCGCAAACAATTTATACCTTGTTTTCGTGCTGCGTCTAGCACCAAAACTAGACGATTTAAGCTGCGATGCGTTGTGAGCTTGTAGAGGGGCTATCTATGGTGTGCAACGGTTAGGCTGGTAAACCATCCCGGTCGCATGAATTCACATTATCACGCGTCTTCATTCTGCAGACCGATCTGGCCCCAAGCGCTGGGTGGGTCTTTTGCAACAAAACAAAAAGTGGAAGACCCGATCAGCGTCTGTGCCCAGGGCCCTGTGATTGACAAACGGCTGATTGGATATTCCAACATTTTGGTTTCTGCAAAACACCCACCCAGCGCCAGACCAGTCTGCAGAAGAAGACACATGATAATGTGAATTCAATTCACGTGACCGGGATGGTTTACCAGCCTATGCGACGGTGGCATGCAACCAAGGTTTAAAATCACCCTTAAAAAGGTCTAATGGTCTTGGTCTAATGCATACCAAACCGTGGGTCCTTGAAATTAAAAACTTTTAACAACCACTGCCCGCCATATAGTCAAGTCGTAGAGTATAGTCACAGTGCGTCCTCTAGGGGGCAGCCTGGTACAGATTAGAAGCAGCTGGCTGCCACAACAGCAGCATTCATTCATTCAGCATTTCATGGTGGGTGAGACTCAATGAATGAGTACACACACACACACACACACACACACACAGAAATATTACTGCTCAGTGGAAGTACTCAGATGTATTACTTAAGTAAAAGTAGCAATACCACAATACTCTGCTACAAGTAAAAGAAAAAAAGGCCTGCATTCATAATTTTACCTTGAGTAAAAGAATTGGCATCAATACTTACTTACAGAACCAAAGTAAAACATTATCGACTTTCAAAATGTGTCAGTTTAGAAAATAACAGATCTACACGCTGCAAGCTTCTGGATCGGCTTTTCCTGAATAGCCGAAGTATAAAATAGGGCTTAAGTGGATAAGGTACGTTTTGCATTAATAATCTAAATCTACAAAGTAACTAGAATGTTTTTCAATAAAGGGGAGCGGAGTCAAAAGTACGATATCTGACCCGAGATGTAGTTGAGTAGAAGGTCTTAATGGGTTAAGTAAAAGTACCTAAAAATTAGTACAGTACTCGAGTAAACGTACTAGTTACTTTCCACCAGTGGAGGAGTAGTGCTGGTGAGAGTGTTTTGGAGGGGCTCCAACCTGGTGTCAGTGTTTTCTAACAATAGACGTCTGGCAATACAGACGTTTCCTTCTCAGAAACGGCCAACGCTGTTGTTATTGTCGGAGCGCCGCTCCAACAACAATAACAACAATTGTTCTCCGTCAGATAGAGATGAGAGGACCAGTGCATATAGATTAGAATTATATTATTATAGTTTTTGTCCTCCGTCAGATAGAGATGAGGAGCAGTGCATAGATTAGAATGTTATTATTGTTTTTGTCCTCCGTCAGATAGAGAAAAGAGGACCAGGAAGCCAAACTAAAATTAAGTTGTTCCTGTAACAATAAAGCACAACCTTGAACCCTTGAACCAGTGCATAGATTAGAATATTATTATTATTATTATTGTTTTTGTCCTCCGTCAGATACAGATGAAAGGAGCAGTGCATAGATTAGAATGGCACATTTGACAAGTCATGAAGCGTAAGAGTACACAAAACACTCAAAGTCTGTCAAATAATGTTGGATATATCACCCAGACAGATACCGTACTGTATATATATATATATATATATCGGTCGGGTTCTAGTTCTTTCTATTCAGGTCTGTGAAGGAGTCCTTGGTTGGATTGGTGTGGAACAAATAAACAGTACTTCTTTCTTTTTTTTAGAGGACCACTTGGCCTGTTCTCTGCTAGCGATTTTGTGGCTTGTCTTTACCGTCATGGCCTGTGGTGCTGCATCAGTACTTTGTGATTGCATATGACAAGCGCAACGAAAAACATAAAACCACACGTGGTGGTGAAAAACCTGCTGACGAGGCTTTTTGCATCATCCTTCAGGGTAACAACAAGGGGAATTAAGCTAACTAGTAGAGAAAGAAAAAAAAGCAGCGCCCCACCGGGCGTTTTTTGGACCCTTCCTTGTATGTTAAAGCCCCCCCCCAGACACTGCAGGGCTTCCTCCCAACTGTCCCCATCAACTTTGACTGTAATCTATTATTGCAGTGGTTCTCAAACGTTTTAATTTCAAGGACCCCCCTCATAACTATGAGAGTGCACAAATGGAACCACATGGACCCGTAAATGGTCCCGTAAGAGTCTATTTCAGGGGTCTTCAACGTTTTCAGGCCATGGACCCCCTAGCTGAGAGAGAGGTGAAGCAGGGACCCCCTCTATATTGTATAAAAGTGTGTTTCAGATAAACCTTTGCTGCTCTTTTTCCCCCTCTACACCTATAACTCTTTGCCAAAAATAGCCGATCTACAAGCTCACAACGCCTCGTGCTGCGAGGCGTTGTGAGCTTGTAGATCTGCTATTTTTGGCTAAAGTCAGAAAAGGGATGCTAGGGTTCAAGTGGTATATTTGAAAAAAAAAATCATATCACACAAAGATTTGGCAGACCCCCTGTAGTAACTCTGAGGACCCCCTAGGGGTCCCGGACCCCCTGTTGAAGACCCCTGGTCTATTTGGTTCCGTTTGTACAATCTCACAGTTACAGAACTGTAAGGGTCCATTTAAACATGCCGCCTCCAAGGAACCCAGAATGTTCCCTGAACCACTGCCCTACTGTATATTGATCGTGTAAATTGTATAGATGTAGTCAGCAATGTAGATTTATTTTTTGAAAAGCAGAAGTCCATTAGAGAATGTGTTGATTATGATTATGAGTAGGTTCTGGATCCAGGTGAGCCACGTATACAATTCTAGAGTTGCGTTCAATGATGCGTCACAACTCACAAGCGCTACGTTTGTGGGCCGATGGAGAACGGAGATGGCACAACTCCTATGTCAACGGCTCTGGGCGCCCTGGTGGCCAAAATATGGGACCAAAAAAAAGCTGATATTACAGTAAACTGACCCATTATTATTTCCACTCCCAACTTTTAGAATAAAAGAAAGCAGGTAGAATACTATTGCTAGTAGTGAGCTAAATGTCTCCCAGTTACAGTCAACAGGCAGACCGCATTAAGACATTAAATCATCCATGAGGCTTTAAAACACAGGTGTGTTGACACATGTCAAGTCCTATTAAAGCTTCAATGCGTACGTTTTATGTTCGTTGTTTTTACAAGAAGAAAGGTATATCTGCTATTTTCTCGGAATTCTCGCCTGTTCCCAGAATCGGGATGCCAGGGTTTCACCGCGTGGTGAAACCCAGCGACACTTGTCTAAAGTAGGTTAACTGCACATTAGACAGCATTGTCGGCTAGACAAGGTGACACATTCTACAATGACTTCTTTGTCGTTTTTTTGGCAGGACTAAATACAGAAGATGCCACCCAAGCTTACATAATGTCACAGTATCATTCGATACCAAACAGCAACCAGACAATAGTGTTACGCTCCGAATATATACAAAGCGGAGATCGAGTTACCCTTCACATCAGTCACATATGCCTGCTGGCTCAGCCTGAGCACACAGACCATAATGCTCCTAGTGGGTGCCAAGCAGAGTTCTCAACGGGGCTGAAAATGAAGGCCCGGCCCTAACCGAACAATTACCATACTTTTAGGCGTGAAAACCCAAAAAGGTTTTATTACATTTTTCACGGAACCCGAGGCTTGGCTCGGCCCGACTAATTGTCATACATTCTCGACTCGGCCCGAAAACGTCGGGTGGAGTCGGGTAGGGTCGGTTTCGGGCAGAATTGGAGAACTCTAGTGCCAAGGACCCAGGGTCTCTGTCCTTGGCTTCCTGTCTTTCTACACTGAACTATCTGAAATAAAGCATAACATCGCCAAAGAATCATGTGGATTCCAAGATCCACATGATTCTTTTTTTTTGCTTAATATTTTTATATTTACAAGAGAATCGTGTGAGAATCGTGATCTCAATTCTTATGGAGGAAAATCGTGATTCACATTTGAGCAAGAATCGTGCAGCACTACAAGCCTGTGACTTCAGTCAGTCTGCTTTTTGTGTCGAGGACCCCCAAATTGATATGTATTTGGCCGCGGGCCCCCACCCGAAATGACTTGTGCCAGGGATGGAAAGCCTAGAAGAGAGGATTTGTGTAAAAAAAAATCAAAATGATTCAAAATTGTCCAAACAGTTTTGATGTTTGTCTATTTATTTCCAAAAATAGCAGATCTACAAGCTGTGAGCTTGCAGATTTGCTATTTTTGAATAGCCAACATATAAACGCTATTTTAACTACTTTTGCTGGGGACCCCCTGGATAGCTGGTAGATCGGCTATTTTCTGAGAGTTGGTGTAGAGGGAAAAAAAGAGCAGACCAAGTACAGAGCCAATGGTCAAGTTGACTAAATATTAAAGGTTAACTACCTGAAAATACACATTAGCATGAATCCAACGATCTATGAAATCTATGAAAACGTTTAATCTGCAACACAGTTTTATACAATATGTAGTGGGGGGTCCCTGCTTCATCTGTCTCTCAGCTAGGGGGTCCTGAAAAAAACGTTGAAGACCCCTGGTGTAAACAAAATAAAATTCAGGGTCAAGTTCAAAGGTCAAGGAACTAGCACAACCCTTTTCCCGTCTTGTTTGTGTCATCTTGCCGGTAAAACAATGCACTTCCTTAACATTTCCCAACACAGCACCACAAATAGAAGTGTCTGCGTGTGCGTACGAGTGTTGAATGGCTGTTGCTTTAGCTATTGTTCCTCTCTGGCAGAGGATCATTCACTTTGAGCCTTTGTCTTTGCGACACCCATAGTCTCAGGTGGCAATCAGCCACCGCCAGATTACCGTCACTATCTCTCCCCCATAGCCGAGTGCTTCCTGCTCTATCTGAGCCCCAAACACTTCCTGCTGTGAAAGAAACAAACAGCCCTATCTGGACCGTATAGTCACACCTCAGTGGTGGAGAAGAAGTACTCTGACTGTTTACTTAAGTAAAAGTATAATAATTTTCAAAAAAGGAATTTTTTTTTACATTATAAAATGTATTAATAAAAGGGATATTTACTTGTGAGTGTCCCATTTGGCCAAACAATGGCATGGGAAAGGTGGCGGTGTGCGACTAGAAAACAAAGTTTGGATGCGCCGTTTGTCTGATAAAACAAACAGGTGTGGGAGCAAAACGCTCAAACAAACATTGTTTGCTTTTGGCCAATCAGTGAAGCAGAACAGAGCTTGATTGATGATACGGTAGGTAGCTAGGAACTATGACAGTCACTCAAACTTCAAGTCAACCGCCAAGGATTACCAGAAACTGTCTTAATCATGCCGCCGGCTTCCTCTAAAGTGTGACCTTATTCTAACCTTGCCACGCCGTGCCAGCCGCTCCCTGGCAGCGGTGGTTCAAACCGGGTTTAAATCCGGGGTAGAAGTGGAAAGTTACATAGTGCAACTTTAAGTTTAAAAAAACCCTGAGTACTTCCACCACTGCTTCTCTGGTCTTGTCCGGAGTTATACAGTATAACCCCCACCTTTCATTTCAATGAAGTTGCTCACCCAGAGCATGAAGCACCCAGAGCTACCCTCTTCTTAATTTATCACATGATGGTTTCATTTACAGTAATATTTTGAACGATTCAGTTGATGTTGCACGACTATTTTATACAGCTGCACTACATCTAAATTATTATTTTAACTTGTAGCTGAACAATTATTCATGGAATTTTTATATATTCCTATATCAGTGGTTCTCAAACTTTTACATTTGAAGGACCTCCATAAAGAGTTATCTGAGAGTGTACAAACGGAACCAAATGGACCATTTGGTTCCATTTGTACACTCTCAGAGTTAGAGACCTGTAAGGGTCCATTTGGCTCCATTTGTACAATCTCAGAGTTAGAGACCTGTAAGGGTCCATTTGGTTCCATTTGTACACTCTCAGACCTGTAAGGGTCCATTTGGAACCCCCCCCCCCCAAGGAACCCTGAGAGTCCCTTGACCTCACTTTGAGAACCACTGTCCTAGAAATGTTTTTAATTACACAATCTGTATCGGATCGGTACTCGGTATCGACCAATACGCAATTTATGGGCATCGGAATCGGTATCAGGACGGAAAACATGGTATCGGTACATCTTTTACCAGAATGACTCAGTCCATGATGGAAGTGAATCAGCCCAATCTTCTGGGAAGTGCAGGAAAAGGTCAGTGCTGGACATTTACTCAAGTACTGTACTCAAGTACAACTTTGGGGTACTTTTAATTCACTTGAGTATTTCCATTTTCCGATACTTCTCAGAGGCAAAGATTGTACTTTTGACTCCACTACAATGATTAAACTTTAGTTATTAGTTTCTTTGCAGATGTAATTCTTTTGAACATGTACTGCTCAAAAGAATTTAAGGGAACACTTTGATCCCTTATTTATTTATTGCAGTTCTTCTGACCAGTGACACATTGAAACGTTTGGATAAAATGTTGAAAAAGAATTGTGAAATTGGACATTCTGCATAATGAGTACTGTAAGTACATCTTGATGTCAGCACTTTTACTCAAGCACACTTTTAAATATAGGCCTTTTTAACCCATTAAAACCGGGAGAGCATCAAGTGTCATTTTAGATTCTTACGTTGGCTATTCAAAAATAGCAGATATACAAGCTCACAGTGCGTCACTTCGTGCCGCTCTGCAAGCTTGTACATCTGCTTTTTTTGAACATTTTTGAAAACATGCAAAAAAAAAAAGGGATTAGACAAAAGCACTCTAACAGGAAAAGTTAAAAAGCCTTTAAAAGTTTGGCTAATGCATAGCAAGAATACATTTGCTATGCATTAGCCAAACTATTAAAGACTTTTTAACTTTTCCTGTTAGAGTGCCTTTTTTTGCATCAATTCTGTCACCCAGTTGTACCAAAGAGCACCTTGTTGGGGATTTCTACTCTAGTCAAACAGATGCGCTCCTTCATCTCTTTTTTCAGTTTTTTAAAACATCTTGAAAGTGTGACAACTACTGATTTAGAGGGCATTCGTAGAATCAGCCTTTAGTTCTTAATGGGTTTATAACAGATTATTTTGACATTGTGGTATTTCTGCTTTTACTTTTTACAAAAAAACAGAGTACTTCTTCCAACACTGGAACCGGGACGCACCACAATGACTGTAGACATTTTCTAAGAAACCACAGACTGCTTGACACAAGGTCTGCCTTTCTGTTTGTGTTTAGAGGAACAGCATGTGAAGGAAAACCCAAGTGGCTGCGAGGGAGTCAATGAGTTCTGACAACCAACTCATCACACAGTCACCAGTAGTTTTTAGTGGATATGTAAAAACATGTACTTAAAGTGATGTTGAACTTGGGTCAAAGCTTGGGTTGTGTAGACAAGAGCTTCTGTAGTGGCCACGATATCCTAAATGAAACCCAAATGTATTGTCCCTAGGGGTGTGCCGATACACTAATTTCACGAAACGATACGATACGATATTGGGCTCACAACTTCGATACGATTTCGATACGATACGCACTTTTTTTATAATGAAAATATATGGGGGAGAAAAAAAGCAAATGCAAACAAATAATTCTGTTTTTGCATTATTCAGACATGCAAACTTGTAGCTTTTCAGCTACAATAGCCGTTTTGAATCCAAATAGGGCAATAGTGTGACACCTGACCCGAAAAAAAACATGTTGTCACCCTTTTCACCTCGGGGCTGTTTGCATGCCTGATTATTATTATTGTAAAAAAAAAACAAAAAAAAAAAATTGCGGGACGATATATCGGCACACCCCTAATTGTCCCGTCAACTTTTTATCTGTTGCTCCTGTGTTCTGTGTGATCAAGGAACCGGAAGCAGCGATTCCATTTTCTTCAAGTCTTCAACAGTTACTACAGGGGGGGCCACCAAATCTTTGTGTGATAGGAACTTTTTTTTGTACATTAACCACTTGAACCCTAGCATCCCTCTATTCTGGGGGGAACATTAGCCGAAAATAGCCGATCTACAAGCTCACAACGTTGTGAGCTTGTAGATCTGCTATTTTCAGCAAAGAGGTTTGGTGTAGGGGAAATATATTAACATGAAGCCAGCACAACGCTACACATTGACAGTGTTGTCAAGCAAGTCTATGAAGCCATCTATGAAATCTATGAAAAAGATCTGCAACACAATTTTATACAATATGTAGTGGGGGGGGTCCCTGCTTCATCTCTCTCTCACCTAAGGGGCCCTTGGACTGAAAAACGTTGAAGACCCCAGTTCTAAATCACTTGAACCCGAGCCAACTCAGGTTCAGTTTACTACATCTAGAGGGGGTTAAGTGGTTCAAACGGTCTCGCCATCGCACTTTCAGTACAGTGTCCACTGATGAATGCATTAATGTAAATGAATGTCAACAAACAGCACCAGCTACAACAGAGGTTGTCCTGACGAGCTGCGTCGCCATCTGGTATGGGAACTGCACCGCCAGTGTTGCCATTTCTGCTTATTATAAGCAACTTTGGGTCTGTCTTTCTGTAAAGTTGCTTGTAAATATTGTTAGTCGTTGCGTTTTTTTGGGCTTGTTTCTAAAGTTCAGTTGGTTATTTGGGCGTGCTTTCTACATGTTGTTTAAACCAGGGGTACTCAAACATTTTCATGACAAGGACCCCCAAATTAATATGAATTTGTCCGCGGGCCCACATCTGAAAATATTTTGTGTCAGGACCTATAGGGCACATGTGTGATCATGTGACCTAGTCGCTTCTTTTGGGCTTGTTTTCATAGATCTGGTTGCTTGTTTCTCTCGCAAAATCTGGCAACACTGTGCACCGCCCTCTAACACAAAGCACTCCAGAAGGCAGTGTGGATGGCCCAGTGCATCGTCAGACCAGATGGCGGTGAGGACGGCCCAGTGCATCGTCAGAGGTGAGTTCTGCTCCCGCCAGGGGAATATACGAGAAGCGCTGTGTAGTCAAGGCTGAACGGAACATCAAGGACACTCACCACCCCAGCCACAATCTGCTTATCCCATTTAAACCTGAGGCCGAGTCTACCAAAAATATATAACAGGCCCATGTGAAGATTTTGGTGCAGAGGTTCTGAATTGGCAGCCAGGGAGTGTGTGTGCACAGTTTCGCTGCGATCAAGCCAACAGAGATTAGCTGTTCACAGACGGACGGACACACGGACGGACGGACGGACAAGGTGCAAAACATACACTCTCGCCATGCCTTTCGTCCTGGCGGAGACAAAAAGCCTTCTAAATCAGTAGTTCTCAAACTGTTTTGTGCCCAGGACCCCCGAAATGTTATGTATTTTTTGACCCCCATCTGAAAATGCCAGGGAACCCCAGAAGACAAGATTTGTGTAACAAATCGCAATGATTTACGTTCAGACACTGACGTTATGTGATGTCTACACGATGGTCACATATTTCGGCAGGTCACCAATTTCACCGTAACACCGCCATGCTGGAGGACAGATGACGGAGGCAGAAATTTGAGAATTGGAATTCAGCTTTTGCCACATAGACCGGGGGCCAAGAGGTGAACCAGTGACCAGAAGTTCTGCTTACCAGACGGCCTCTCTTAACCACTGGCCGCTCTGCCCCGGGTTACTCTCAGGGTTGCCAGATCTTCTTATTATAATTTCCCTGCAAGATTTTATTTGAAAATAGCTGATCTACAAGCTCACAACGCGTCGCATTGCGACGCGTTGTGAGTTTTTAGATCTGCTATTTTCAAATAGCTGATATATGTTAAAGTGCTCATGTGGCCCATAGTGGCTTCTTTTGGGCTGGTTTTCCTAGACCTGGTTGCTTGTTTCTCTCACAGAATCTGGCAACACTGGTTACTCTGTGTACGTGTACGCGTGCGTGGGAATGGTGTTGTGTACCTTGCTGGGATCTCAGAAGAAGTTCTTGATGAGGGGCGTCACCAGTTTAACCCACAGCTTGACGTGGCGGTCGGCGCGCTCGAACGTGGAGCTGGACACCTCTGTGGATCTCATGTACAACATCTCCTGTTCCTGACAGGACAGAGTATAAAGGACAGTGTGTTTAGTTTACACTGTTTGTACAGCTTTGTGGGGACCATGCAGACCTCATGTATAACAGTGGTTCTCAACCTTTTCAGGCCACTATCATATTTGAACTGGGGACTTTTTGCCTCTTTCTTATAAATTTGGCTAATGTTTTACCAGTTTTTAATAGTATAGTTTGTTGTAAGGTCTTAAAAGTCATTAAATTGTCACTTTACTATCAGTGGACCCCCCAAAAATCATGTGGGGACCCCCCTGGGGATCCCGACCTACAGGTTGAGAACCACTGATGTATAACATGTTCTGTTCCAGACACACAGGACACACAGAGTCAAACACAATGTGTTTACATTGTTTTCCAGCTTTGTGGGGACCAAGCGGACCTCCTGTACACTGTACAAACAATGCAAACACACACATGTCAGCATGTGTGTGTTTACATTCTTTACCACAGGGGTCTTCAACGTTTTTCAGCCCAAGGACCCCTTAGCTGAGAGACAGATGAAGCAGGGACCCCCCACAGCTTTTTCATAGATTCCATATAGTTTCATTGGTTTGACAGCACAATCTTCAGTGTATTTTGGATTCATGTTAACACATTGAGTGCCAGGCAAGAACGCATATATGCGTTCTTTGCGTTCTTTTGAATCCATCACTTGAGTGCCAAGAACGCATATATGCGTTTTTTGAAAAAAAACAAAAAACATTTAAAAAAAAAAAATTTAATTTGGCCCAAAGACCAAGGAGATATGATTTGTTGAAGATTTAGACTCCCATCCACTTCCTTGTTAACTTAAAACTTAAAAATTCTGTATCTCGGCTCCTGAGTACTTTTTTTTTCTCAATGAAAAACCTCTGGCATAAAACAGCTAAAAAATCTGAAATAACTCTGCCATTCAATGTGTTAATGTGTATTTTCAGATATTTAACCACGTTTTTCTATCAATTAGTCACCCCATGGAGACTTGAATTCATGGATATTATTTTTTTCGCATTCGCATTCCTAAGCCAATAATTTGATGACCAGCAGCAATTCCGCAAAGAGTCTCCTTTGTGTCTCCTACCGGAACCTACCGGTCCGCTGGTCATCAAATTATTGGCTTAGCAATGCGACAAAAAAACAAAAAATATCCATGAATTCAAGTCTCCGTGGGGTGACTAATCGATAGAATTATTTTTTGGGGGTGAACTACCCCTTTAAAGGTTAAGGCTTGGCATGTAGCAGAGAGGGTTGAGGTTAAGGGTTAAACAAATGAACAAATTCAAACGAGTCATAAAGTAATAAGCATGTACAGTATGTGTGTGACTGTGTGTCTGTGAATGCATCAAAGTCAGGAGGACTGATGAGTCATCACTTCTGGAAAGAAACAGAGTTAGTACCTCCTGCAACTGGGCCTGCAGTTCCTGGTTCTTCGTTACTATGGCGATCTGCGCCTCCAGGTCGCGGTGAACGGAGCGGTAACCGAAATTAGGGGAGCCAATTAGAGTCAGGCAAGGCCGCTCCTGGCCCTGCAGGTAATACCACAGACCTGGAACAAAGAGGGGGAATAAAAAAAGGAGGTAATGTTAAAAAAAAAAAATAATAATCTGAAGCCACGTTTTCCAGTAGGGATTTTTAACCCATTAAGACCGGGAACGCATCTGTGTCATTTTAAGATTTCTTTGGCTATTCAAGAATAGCAGATATACAAGCTCATAGCGCGCCACCGAGTGCCGCACTATGAGCTTGTAGATCTGCTATTTTTTTTTTATCGTGATTTTTTTTTGCTAATCTTTGGCTATATGTATTTTTAAAGCGAACATTTGTAACTCAAATCTTTGCTTCTGGGGATTCTACAAATGTCTAGTTTTAAAAAACAAAACATATTTGCTATAATATCAGTGGACAGTGGTTCTCCAAAATAATATGGCCGTGGACCCCCATCTTAAAATATTTTGTTCCAGGGACCCCCAGAAGTTGTAAGAGAGTCAAAAATGTTTTGCACACATTTTCACAATTTTTCAAAAATAGCAGATCTACAAGCTCATAGCGCGGCATGCGTTCCCGGTCTTAATGGGTTAAGTCGGCCAAAAACCACAGCTAAAAAGGAAGCACATGCAGAAATCCCCGGAGTCTGTCCAAAACCAAAGTATGAGAGGGTGCGTGTGTGTGTGTGTGTGTGTGTGTGTGTGTGTGTGTGTGTGTGTGTGTGTGTGTGTGTGTGTGTGTGTGTGCATCCTTGTCCTGAGGCTACGACAGGATGACTGTACAAAGCCAGCCTCTCTCTCACGCTACACACTGCTGGAGCCCGCAAGCAGTAGCGTGACAAAGTATAAGTAAATACTCAAGTATTCAGGTACAAATTAAAAAGCAACCCTTTCAATATATTTTGAAATAGGGGCTTAGTATTTAGTTGGTTTTTGTCGCATTCCTAGGGCCAATAATTTGATGACCAGAGGACAGGCAGCGGTTCCGGTAGGAGACACAAAGGAGACAAAGGAGGGTCCTCAAATTATTGGCTTAGGAATGAGACAAAAAATAATAATCCATGAATTCAAGTCTCCATGGGGTGACTAATCGATAGAAAAAAGGTCATTTTAGGGGTGAACTATCCCTTTAAGTGGTTACTTCGTAATATATTTTTGTGTAAGTTTGGCTCCCAAGAGTGCCTTCCTAGAAATTCAGAGTCAAAAATACAATATTTCTATTTAAATCGTAGTGGAGTGAAAGTCAGCAGCTTGCAGGAAGGAAACTCCCAAAATGTACTAGAGGATAGGTCACGGGATCACTCAAATAGTTAGGGTTCGTCATCGAGGGAGCATGAATGCATTCAGCACGCAATCTGTCCCATTAGACTTTATTGTGCAATTGGAACCTTTGGCCTAATGGTGGCGCTAGAGGAAAGGCCATTGCGTCACCAAAGATTGTCTGGGGAGAATGAAAGTGCAACAGCAACTGCCACGGCAACCCAGACAGTCTTTTTGGAGAAATGTTGTTCGGGTGGTGAACCCGACCGACTGAACAACATAGCTATCCTTAAATAGCATTAATCCGGGAACACATATTATACTTTGGCTATTCAAAAATAGCCGCGCTACGAGCTTGTAGATCTGCCATTTAAAAAAAATCTTGAACATTTTTGTGCAAATCTTTGAATACATCTATTTTTTTAACAACGTTTTTAACTCAAATCTTTGCTTCTGGGGGGTCCCTGGAACATCATATTTTGACGGGGTCGGCTGCCAAAAACATATAATTTTGGGGGGGTCCTTGACAAGAAAAGGTTTGAGCACCACTGATATAGCAACAATAGTCTCTCAGAAAAATGTAGACATTTGTTGAGACAAAAAATAGCAGATCTACAAGCTCGTAGCGCGGCTCTCGGTGCTTGTAGATCTGCAAAGAAAATAGCCAAATAAATCTTAAAATGACACAGATGCGTTCCCGGTCTTAATGGATTAAAGCCCCACCTCTAGCAGGGCTGTCATGTCAGGGAGTGTTGGGCGGGAGGAGTAGGACGAAGGCTCTATGTCCTCTCGGTGGGGGCTCCTCCTCACTGGTGTGTGAGTCAGTAGGATAACAACAGTAGTGACAACACAGAAATGTGTGGGGGGCAGGAATCAATTGGCATAACGACTAAATTGAGGGGGGGGAAAAAAAAAAAAAAAAAAAAAAATGGTATTCATAAAATCGCTTCTTCTTGGCGTAATTAACCCATTCAACGTGGGAACGCATCTACAAATGTCTTCTAAATCCTAACGGGTTTTCGAAAAACGTTATGTTGCTATATCAGTGGTTCTCAAACTTTTTCCATGTCAAGGACCACCCAAAATTATATGTATTTGGCCACCGACCACCCATCTCAAAATATTTTGTTCCAGGGAACCCCCCAGAAGCGAAGATTTGAGTTAGAAATCTTCGCTTAAAAAAATATATGTTAAAAGATTTGCACAAATGTTCACGATTTTTCTAAAATAGCAGATCTACAAGCTCATAGCGCGGCACTCGGTGCCGCGCTATGAGCTTGTATATCTGCTATTTTTGTATAGCCAAAGTATAGTAATACAACCGTGTGTGTGTGTGTGTGTGTGTGTGTGTGGGGTCACCCTTGGCGTGGAAGGTCCACTGTGGCCTGTGGTACTCGTGGAGGTGCACCCGCTCCTGCTGCCCCAGCTGGCACACTTTGCTGTAGAACTGCCGGGCGATGTGCACGTAGGCGGCGGGGATGGCGCCCGCCACGCCCTTGGCGCCGAAGAAGCCGTTGACCTCCGGCGAGGCGGTGAGGATGCGGTAGTCGGCCCCGGCGCCGAGCACCAGGCTCATGTAGGCCCGCGTCAGGTTGAAGTAGCCCGACGTGAGGAACACCGTGGCGTCCGGACCCGCGTCCGTCAGCAGACGCTGTGGAAAAACGTTATTATTAACCCATTTACGGCGGGAACCCCTATTTGTAACTATACCTTTCAAGACGGGAACCTCTTTTGGGGTTGTTGTTGCAATGTACAGTATATTGCGACGTAGGTTTTTTGCAATTCTTTAATAAATATTTGAAGTTTTTCAGAAAACTTAGGTCAGGATTTAACACTTAAACTGCCAGGGGTTTTCTAAAACAGTTTGCAGCCTCTGCCAGCATTTTTTTACGATTTCATACCTTTTTCTCAGTTTATTTTTTAACATTTAAGTGAATGGAGCAGCAAATCTATCTCCTGGTTCTTTGTGAAGAAAAATAAAGAATTTTAGAAAAAAAACTATATATTAAAAACGTTTATAAACGTTTTTGGCAGGCAATAGCTTAATTCTCAAAAACGTTTATAAGCGTTTTTGTCAGGAAAAGAGTTAAGAGGCGTTTTTAGAATTGGTCTCAGGTTTAAATGGGTTAAACCTCTTGAACCAAAGTGGGTGCCGTGGCACCCTAGGGCAGTGGTTCTCAATTTCTTTTCATGTCAAGGACCCCCAAATTGATCTGTATTTGACTGCAGCCCCCCCCCCCCCCCATCTGAAAAGGTTTTGTTCCAGGGACCCTCATAAGAGGAGACTTGTTAAAAAAAAAACTAAATTATTTTAAATTTTTGATATTTTTCTAATATTTTCAAAAATAGCAGATGTACAAGCTGGCAGCGCGCCACGAAGTGACGCGCTGTGAGCTTGTAGAACTGCTATTTTTGAACAGCCAACATATAAATGGATAGATACGGTGGTTAAAATGATTGTGAGGCTATGTTAACTAGTTTTGTTAGGGACCCCCTGGAAGTTGAACCCCACCCCAAGGACCCCTGGGGGTCCCCGGGACCCCACTTTGAGAACCAATGCCCAAGGGTGCTGTGATGCTGGTCCAGGGAAGTCACAGAATACTGTGATAATATTTGGAATTTATCAATAACACTTCAGTTTAACCACTTAGGCCCCTATAACCCGAGTTGCACTGTGCTTGGTGCGTTCTTTTTCTTTTTACGCACACCAAATCTCATCGCCTAAAAATAGCAGATCTACAAGCTCACAGCGTGACATGTTGTGAGCTTGCAGATCGGCTATTTTTGTCAAATTTTCCCCCGGGCATATAGGGATGCTGGGGTTCAATGGTTAAATGTTAAAGGGATACTTCACTCTCGGGCCGGGGACACATTTAAAAAAAATATTAAAAATAAATGAAAAAAGTTATGGAAAATTCATGGCCCCCTCACACATTAGTAGGACACTCTAATGCGTGAGGGGGCCATGAATTTTCCATAACTTTTTTCATTTATTTTTAATATATTTTTTAAATGTGTCCCCGGCCCTAAAGTGAAGTATCCCTTTAAATGTCAAGTATAAAGTTATTTTCAATCTGTCCTAATGGAAACTCTCTCAAGTTCTCTCAAGTTTCCTTTCCATTCGTATCGGCGAGCATTCATTTCCTTTTGATGTAATTAAGGCACCTGACACTGACAGGTGTGGCTTTCTAAGAAACAATCTCACAATCATTACACAAGCATGTAAAATGCTTATTACAAGCAGCCACAACAGAGCGGCTGGTATTGCGTTCACCTTGCATGTCAGTCTGTGGTGACTTTTACACAGAGATGTGTCATTGTGCAACACTGGCGTGATGAAAAGCTGCAATTAATGCCGGCTTTGCCTTTCTACACAGAAGCAGAGCCGCAGTAAAGCCTCCCCTGATTGTGTGTGCTTGAGTGTGTGTGTGTGTGCTTGAGTGTGTGTGTGTGTGTGTGTGTGTTTGTGTGTGTTTGTGTGTGTGCTTGTACATTGCATGCTGCTGGGCTTGCGGAATCGGAGGTGTGATGTGTTACACAACGGCACGTGACAGCAGCTGTCGTAGATTCTACACATTTAAAACTATAGCCTACGGGCCGGACGGCTGGCGTGGCGGTCCAGGTCACCTAGGCTGCTAGTGTCGCGGGTTCGAATCCCGATCCCGACAACCTTTGCTGCGTGTCACTCCCCGTCTCCCCAATGAAGCTCTGGTATACTGAAGCATTTTCCTTCACTGAGAGACATAAAAGCTGTTCTTCCAAATAAGAAGAGCATGCTGAAGTCATATAACCCACTCAGTTGTCAAAAATTCAATCCGGGAACGCATCTGTGTCATTTTAGTTTGCTTTGGCTATTCAAAAAATAGCAGATATACAAGCTCATAGTATCTTTTTGAAAAATCATGACAATTTGTGCAAATCTCAAACAGTTTTTTGAAAAAACTTTGAAAAAATGTTGCTATATCAACTTTTTCATGTCAAGGACCCCCAAAATGATATGTATTTGGCCGCAGACCCCCATCTCAAAATATGTTGTTCCAGGGACCCCCCCGGAAGCAAAGATTTGAGTGAAAAACAATATATATATATTCAAAGATTTGTAGAAATGGCAGATCTACAAGCTCGTAGCGCGGCTATGTGCTTGAATATCTGCTATTTTTTAATAGCCGCAGAAATCTAAAATTACACAGATGCTTTCACGATCTCAATAGGTTAAAGTTACAAAATTCACTTCATAATGTATTTGCTGGCTCTTTATTTCACAAAATACTGACTGCATAGGTTGCTTATAGACAAGGCCTATTCAAGAGCATCACGGCCAAATAGGAATATAGGGGAAGAAGCAAATGGATCATTTTGACAGTATACGTCCGACCGGTTCCACAGTCCATAGATCATGTGCAAGTATACGACACGCCGTGTGTAGCACATGTCAGCTCCTGTCAACACTTGCAGCACCTTGGCTCAGCTTCTGAGAAACCCTATGGGACATCATTCACCAACCTACAAATAAAACGACTATGGAACATCATTCTATCTGCCACGCAAGCTATTTGAGTGCACAGGAGTTGGGAAAGTCCCGGAAAAGACGCGCTGTGATTGGCCAGTAGTCACTTTGAATGGCAGTTGGGGCCAAACGCTCTCCCCAAAAACATGATTTACGATTCTGTGCCTCAAGTGAACTTCGCAGCGTTCGGCACGGCGAATCGCTCGCTACAGCTCGCTCGGCGGTGCCTCTTCACGGTTCAAGTTCGCTTGAGACGGTGCGGCGGTCAAAAACTATACTTTATCGTCCGGGAAAAAAAATCTGTGGTTGTTGGAAAAATAGTGCCGGCAGCGGGATTCGATCCCAGGAGGTTGGGGTTGGCAGTCCAATGATTAGCGAGGCAAGCCACCGAGAGGCAGGTGCTGCAATGGGGTTTTCGTGCTGTATTAGAATGTGACAACGCCCCCACCGAAGGGGTTTCCCAAGTCCTATAGAGTGAAAGCCCCGCCCAATGGCGATGGGAAGTCCCTTCTCCCGTATAGTTACATATATAGCACCTGCCACAGTCACCAAGCTGCCTAGAAGTGTGTGTGTGTGTGTGTGTGTGTGTGTGTGTGTGTGTGTGTGTGTGTGTGTGTGTGTGTGTGTGTGTGTGTGTGTGTGCGCAAGGTCAGTAGGCCAAGGAAGTAACTCCACAAATTGACTTTAACATATTTTTTTTGGTTTGAGTAATTTAACTGGCTGAAACCTTGCCCAATCATGGAGTGATAAATCAAAGATACACATCACAGATGACCGTCATCCACACCTGTGTGATCTGCTCGTCCACCTGGATCCCCAGAGGCTTCATCTGCACCAGCGGGAACACCCAGGTGTCGTCTTCCTCCCCCTCGCCGCCTCGCTCCCCTGCCCCTCCTTCGTCCTCGGAGTCCTCGTCCGCCACGTTCAGGATCTGTTGCCGCGTTCGAGCCGAGTTGACCACCTCCATGATCCGCTCGTTGGCCGACGACGAGAAATCCGCCCGGTTGCCTGGGAAAGAGAGGGAGCGAGAGAGATAAAGGAGACGCACAATTTAACCTAATGTCACCAAACAGGATGAAAAAAGTACTGTATGGCCGTAGGGCCGTCACGATTACAAATGTATGTTGATGATTAATTATGTCACACAAATAATTGCGATTAACGATTTCATTGTGTTTTTGGCATTGAACATTGGAACTTAATTTCAGTTTGCATTTTAGGCCCTTTCAGGGAATATATGGGATATGACAAATAACTTATAAATATATAATAATATATATACAAAGACTTTTTTTTTTAACTAGCAGAAATAGCTTACAACCCTAACCTCTTGTAAGCTTGTAGATCTGCTATTTCTGCTATTTTTGGAAAATGTTTGAACATGTATGAACATCATTTTTCAACATGGAAACGATTGTGACGATTATGCAAAATAGGTTCATATCCACAAGCTTGAAGATCGGCTATCGTGTGTGTGTGTGTGTGTGTGTGTGTGTGTGTGTGTGTGTGTGTGTGTGTGTGTGTATCATAGAGGCGCCTGCAGCCACTTCCCGCTGTGAGTCACAGAGCAGGATTGGGAAGCAGTGGAAATGCAGAGTCAGCCTTTATTTTACTGTAAGCCGAGTCTTCTCCATCACCTTTCCGACCACCATTCATTATCAAATTCACTGTGTGTGTGCGTGTGTCTTTCAGAATCATTACACAGGACTCCCAGTGTGTGTATGTGTGTGTGTGTGTGTGTGTGTGTGTGTGTGTGTGTGTGTGTGTGTGTGTGTGTGTGTGTGAGAGAATCATTACACAGGACTAAGTGCACGTCTTCCAGTGTGTGTGTGTGCACGCGCGCTACTTCCCAGTCCAAACCGTCTCCCAGAAACATTGTGACATCACTACTCTATTTCTGGTGTCCGTTTCAACTGCAGACATGATGTCATTCAACCCGCTGTCCAACATCCTGGCAGTCTGTGATCCAGTTAGACACACACACACACACACACACACACACACACACACACACGAGCCCGACCGATGTTTTTTTTGGGTCCGATGACGATCCCAATCCCAAAGTGGTTCTCAAACTTCTTCATGTCGGGGACCCCCAAATCTATGTCTATTTGGCCGCAGACTTATTGAATATCTAACGAAAGACCCCTGGGGGTCCTTGAGGGGGTTCCACTTTGGGAACCAATGGGCTAGACGACCGATTACAAATGCTTTGGATGATATTTTCTCAAAACTATAAAAACTTGGATCTGATACAAGTTTCTATTTGAGAACATTTAACCTAAGAGCACACACAGAAATAAAATAATAAACACAAATACATTTTTGATATTATAAATTTGAATTATAAAATGAACAAGCAAACAACAAGCAAACAAGTGAATAAAATGCACACATAAAGTGAACTTTAAACTGAACCACTTAGGCCTTATGCAATAAATCTATCAAAAAATAGCAGACGCAACCAGTTTGTACTTGTTTTGACATGCCTATAATTAATTATTATAGGCATGTCAAAAGTACAAACTGGTTGGGCATGTCGTTATAGTAAAATGACATGCCCAAAATAGACGCCAGGTTGAAAGTGGTTACAATTTGGACAAATTAGCTGCAGAGATGCTGATAATAAGCATAATAAGTGTGATGTAGTATTATTATTACTATTATTATTATTATTATTATTATAATTGCAGAGCTGTCGTTGAAAAAGTAAAATAATGGCTGATACATCTGCCAGACTGATATATCGCCGGCCAGGCTCTAGACAAACACGCAGAGTGTTGAAAACACAAAACTATGACAATTTCACATTCAGTTACACTGCTAGCCAACCGCAAGAATCCAGTAACTCCAACTTGCTCCAACATTTAGCTTCTCTCTCACACACACACACACACACTGTACGCACTCATTCTGTGAAGAACACTTATTTGTCAGCACTTTCACGCTCCATTAGCAACATCTGACTCCATCATGAGACCCATCTGTCAGTTCCACTGGCTGACGAGAGCGTAACCGACCATGAACTGTCAAAATACATTTTAAACTGTGACAGGCGTGCGTGACCTAGTCAGTCAGTGTGTCCGTGTGACCTCATATTCACCATGCATCGAATAAAGCAAAATAAAATCTCATGACTGAAGCACTTGGTCCCAATTTGTGATTTGTGACGACTAGTGCTCTATTTCCTAAACACATAAATGTACACAGCATGTTACGATGACGATGTTTAGGTATTATCATTCTAAAAACCTATGTTGCTGCTATTCTGCCGACGCAAATTATTTGATTTGAGTCTATTATTTTCATAGCGTCAGTTACTAGTGTAGGCTGTGCGGTGCGGAGCTCTGATGTGTCATGTACTTCTAATTTAGTCCATCTACTTCCTGAAAGTAGACTTAAAAATAAAACCAGTTTAGTAATCATAATAGGTGAGTGGTGTTAATTATCTCATGCTGGATAAAGTAGCGCTGCGGTAAAGAGACATCCACACAGCTGTAGCTCTGATAAAAGGTTAGCAGTGCAATTATCAGGTACACAACATTTTGGTCTTCTCTCTTTACTGTCATTTATTTGGTCTTGCACCAGTGGATGTGCACATAGCTCTTTGATACAGTAGCGTTGTGCTCAGGACTGTATGTAGTCCTACACAGGATTGTTGTCAATCAAAATAAGCAGTCTGCCGTCATGCAGTTAACGGATTCATTGCTTTTAAATGTTAAAAAAATAACTTGCAATTGTAGCCTTCAATAAGGTCATTAAGACCTATTTTCTATATAAAAACGAATCATCGATTTGTCGACGAGTCGCATGAAACTCCCGACTCTGATTCGACTAGATCAGTGGTTTTCAACCCATTTCATATCAAGGTCCATTATTTATTCGTCATTTGAGCCACACACCACCATTTGATGAGATTTAGACTCTCAGACCCAAAACTTATCGTTGGATAAGATTTTGTCAAAATAACAATTCTTCTACATTCTTTAATTGTGTAGACTTCTTGTAAATTAAGTAATGCAGATGTTTAACAGTAATGTAACTCTTGAGAGCGTAAAATGACCCTTACGGGTCCATTTGGTTTCATTTTACTCAAGAGTTAAGGATCTGATAAGGGTCCATTTGTTTACCAACTCTCCAATAGCTGGAACCCCCTCAAGGACCACTGGTGGTCCCCGGACCACTGGTTGAGAACCACTGGACTAGATGCTGTGAATACTGAGTCGGGGACAGCCCTAGTGTCCAGCATGCTGGCCGAGCGTCTACCTTTGTACGGGTGCACCATGCCGTCCAGCATGCTGACCGAGTCGTCCGGCTGAAGCTGCAGGGACACGTCTCCCACGGCCTCCACCAGCTCCTCGAAGAAGTCGGCCACTTCGGCGCAGTTCTCCAGCAGCACGTAGCGGTCCTGTCGGTTGGTGAAGTACGAGTCGCTCAAGTTGGCCCTGGACACAGTGGGGACAGCGCAGAGATCGAGGTTAGACAGGGGAAATGATAAATACACAAACATTACGAGGACAACACAAGCATCACAGAGCTTTCGGTCAATATTCCAGTTCAAATGAATCACGTCATCTCCTCTCATCTGCAGCAGTCTTATCGTACTAGGAAATTGCTTGTGAAAAAAAAATGAAATACTCCTGGTATTACTACTTGAAGTACCATTTCCAAGCATAAAAGGAACTGCCTTAAATGTACTTTTAAGTATAACGCAGTGGTGTAGTCTAGGAAAAGACACTTTACACACAGTATGTACTCTTTTAAAATATGTATCTACAGTTTGGTAAGTCTGCCAGGGACCGTTAAGTACATACACGATCAAATGCATTGATCAGAAACAACCATTCACACACACATCACATGGCAACACCGCAAATTAACATAACATGGTAGTGTGTGTGACCGGTTAAGTAGGCTACTTTTAAAAGAAAGATTTTCTGAAGCAGTCCAAGGATATGAACACTTGGATAACAACACAGTGGCTGATGATGGATTTATGAATTAACTAAATGTACACTACAGAGCTCTGCAGGGATAATTATTTTGTACTGTACAGATGGCAACACTAGAAAGTATCCCCAGTATGCAAGTAAAGAGAATGCAATTTGATACTGTGGGTTAATAATCAAAATGACTACGCAGGCCTATTAAAAGGTTATTTCAATCGGCGACTGTGCTCGTGTGTGTGTGGGAGGGAATAATCACAGCCTATCCTCAGAAAAAAACCTAGACTACACCACTGGTATAACGGTAAAAGTCTAAAACTGCATTTCTAATGCACTTTTTAAAACGCAGTGTTCTCTGTTGAGCATTAATGTGTGTTTTTGAAGGCTATTGACAATTCAAAGTACGTAGATCAAATAGGAAAATACGATTTGACATGAGATTGAGAGAAACTAACATGTACTCAATACAATCAGTCTGTTCACAACAGCTTTTGTCAAGCCAGCTTCGAAAAGAGCCTTTGATAATCATCTCCACAGCAGGTTCACTATCACTTGTATTGTTCTATGTTGCTTTTCTCTGTTTGGCTGCCACACAGGATTTCTTTAATGTATGTATAAAACTGTAAGGAGCATTCTGCTGCTGTTGTATTCAAACTGAAACCTATGTTTACTGTACACTGACATGCCTGATACAGTATATGCTGCTAAATGATATCTCAACTGCATACTGTATAAGACTATACACACAAAGTCTATGTTCCATATCGGTTCTATTGCTTCACCATATGTATATACAGGGTTCCCACACATTTTTAATCTCAAGTATGCCTGTATATACACAGTATCTGCTGATATTTTATACTGTATATTTACTTCTTCTAACCATATGTCTATGTATGTTTCTATCTTACTCTACTCATACCGCTATTTTCCTGGAAACTATAAATGATGGGAGCCTGTGATGTGACAATAAAGTGGAAGTTTGAAGTTCATCCCTATTAAAAGGCAATGCACTTGCATCAGCTGATTAATTCCCGAAGAATAACTGTTAAATTAATTCTAAGTAAATCTTTTTTGAAAATGTTATGAGTGGGAAGTTTAAAGTTTTTAAATCTTAAAAGACCATAGATTTTTGAGGTACAGCAGTAAAAAAAAAACTTTCTTTCTTATACTCCCCGCCTCTGAATGCAGTAAAAAGGCCTCCAAACAGTGGACCGTCCGCCACGTACCCGCTGATGATGATGCTGTCGTCAAACAGGTAGACTTTGATGTGCTGGACGCCGATGGTCTCGTTGAAACGCTGGGGGACTAGGAGCTTCAGCAGACCCCTCAGGTCGGGCGTGTGGTACAGAGAGACGCGCATCTGACTGGTGAAGCGCTTCAAAAGAGGCAGCAGCATGGTCCTCGAGTTCACCTGGCCTGCACACACACACACACACACATACACACCACAAACCCAGACAAAGGCATAAGAATCAGTGTGTTTTAGTTTTGTATCCTGGTTACTCCCTACAATATGCTGATTTATAGAAATGTCATGTAAACAATCAAAGCAGGTTTCCTTTTCCTGGGGGTTACCCCCTGAACACTACGGCTACCTTTAACAATGACCCTGTTTAATATCCTAAACAATACAGTTACATTTAACAATGACTGATTTAGTATCCTAAACAAAACAGTAACATTTACCAAATGACCGGTAATTGTATTGTTTAATATGACCATGTCGGTCTTTTTTTTCCGCTGTTTTTTAATTTTAGTTTTGTTTTTCTTTTTAATAATGCTATTGTGTATGTGTATGTTTTGTATGTGATGTCTGTCTGCTCTGTTTTTGTTTATGGGCATTTTATTTACACAAGAGCCATACTGTTGTCATGTATTATATAATTGAAAAATATAGTTTAATTTTTTTTTTTATTCTCAACTCATTCAGTGCCATTGACGTCAAAGACGTCCAAAAAACAAAACGGGAAAAACGTCCAGAACCCAAGATAACGTGATCCGAAGATTTGCTGCTCCATTCACTTCTTGGTTAACTTATTACTTAAAGATCCAGTCATACTGGAGATAAATATTCTGTGACTACTTGAAAAAGGTAAGAAAATCGATAATTTTTTTATTTACTTGGCACTGAATGAGTTAAGAGGTTGAGAAATTGGTCAATAGCCAACTTTCGGCTAGTTTCGTATGTGTTTAATCTCTCTTTTTAATCTAACCCGTTTCTTTCCTGATGCCAGGGCCCAGGGTTTTTCCCAGACAGATTCAGTAGACGTTTATCTTTAGCGGCATGACACGTCAAATCAGCCTCGTGCAAAACGCATACTTGGTGCCACGCACGCACGTACCTCGCGAGCCACGTGTGTAGTCCAACAAGACGGAGACTTTGAGGTCAGGGGCGTCCCCGTCTTCCTGTGAGCGTTGCAGTGCCTCCTCCATACAGTCCACCTGCACACCAACAGGTGAGGAACCGTCATTACAGGTGCATGTACACACACACACACACACACACACCCACTTATCTTATGACAGCGTGAATAACCACCACCACAGGTAGTGGTGAAAAAAGTACTAAACATTTTTACTTAATCCATTAATTAAGACCGGTCCAACAGCCCACCAGTGAGAGACGGAGTGAGTTGGCAGAGATTGTGGCATCTTATAATGAGCATTAGGCCTGTCACAATTATTACATAATCGCAATTATTTGAGATAATCACAATTATTTTTGCATAATCGTCATACTTGTTTCCATGTAAAAAGAAAAAATCATTCTGTTTGGGGTTTTCCCCCTTACTGCCCTCGCTCTCTAAATTGGAAAAGGATGTTTTGGCTTTTGTCACTATTGGCTAGGAGACTTGTTTTAAATATTTGGAAATCACCTACTTCCCCCTCTCACACTCATTGGATAAGAAGAGACATCTTGCACTGTCTAAAACTAGAAAAGATAAGATTCTCATTGATTGGCTCCTCCAGTAAGTTTGGGAAGGTAATGAGGTCCATTCTTTCAATTTGTCCGGAATTTGAATCCGTCTCTGATTGGGGATACGGATACGTGAGGTCTGGTGGAACGCTGATATGATGGGCTTGCTGTGGCAGGAGTGTTGTGATGTGGATTTTAAATGTGTCATGGATATGTACCGTTTGACTGATTTGTTGTTTTGTTCTGTCTGTGATTATCTGTTTTATAATATTTTATATTACCTGTATTTCCTGTATGTTTTGGGGTGATAATTCAATCTGTTTACTGACATTTTTTGTATTTGATGGATCGCACTGGAGGAAGCTTTTATGTGTCTGTTCAAGTGCCAACTTTTGATGCTGAATGCTTCTGTGGAAAATCCAATAAACAAAGTAAAAAAAATAACTAAAAAAAATAGCAGATCTACAAGCTTACAACACGTCACGAACGTGTTGTAACCTTGTAGACCAGCTACTGTATTTCCACTACTATTACATGTTTTTGGAAAGTATAAAAATATAAATGTGTCAGTCATTTCTTTGTATTCAAGTTATGTCATATCTGCCCAGTGCAATTTGCGATCATGAAGCCTAAAAACCAAACGGAAATAAAAATTGTGTTCATATGTTCCAATGTTCAATGCCAAAACACAATTAAATCGTTAATACATTTTTTTTGTGTGACAATGAATCGTCAACCAGATATATGAACATATAGAAAACAGAAAATTGGGTGAAGAGCTCCATTAACTACACCTTAGTTGTGAAGTTCTAAAACTGAAACCAAAGTGTGCACACACTCACACACAGTCACACACACACACACACACACACACACACACACACACACACACACTCTCTCTCTCACCAGGTCTTGCTCCAGGGGGCCTGTTCCCAGATATAGCGAGGCCATCACCACTCTCCTCTTGGCTGTTTTTATACGTGCCTGAGAAAACAAACAACATGTCATAACATCAGAGGAGAATAAAAAAGAAATAGAAAACTCAAATCAAACCACCGCCAATGTAACAAGACACTTTAAAAGCATACTTAGCATGACTGCAGTCATGTTTTTGGTTGTTGAGGGTTGGCTCATTGATTCAACATTCTTTTATTGTTACATCCTCCCATTATACATGGCTGTATCCTATTACACAAGTATAAGAGAGTAAAACATCTTGGGTTTTGACTCAACATTGCAGCAACAACAGACATTGCAAAAAACAACATTAAAAATCTATAAAAAACAGCAGTAACAATGGCACTAAAAATACAAAATACAAAAGCGAATGCACAATTTGAGGTGCCTTTGTTCAGGTGATGTGTGCATGCCATCACATGGCTTGGTTGAATGTTCGATTCTGCGGGCTGTTATTTCGTGATAGCAAACCACTGCCGTTACGAATAACAGACGGTCGCAAGTTCTGATTAATAGACCGAGCACCTGGATCATATCCAGCCACGGTGATGCTTGGATCTTGCTCTGCCGTATTCAACATGGCCAAGTAACAAACAATCTCATTTTACAGCCAAACGTAAATGTTTCTGAAAACATCTGAAAAATAGGAAAGGCAATAACAGAATCTTGATTCACATTTGATCAGCACTGCCACTGCCTATGTGGGATAGTTTGACGAGCTTGTTGTCACATGCATCACATGTGACACAGCTGTCTCAGCTGTCACTTCACTTTGTCACAAATAGCTAGGCTCTGTAACTGCATAACTGTTAGTCTGGGACTACAGTTATGCACAGAGACGATTTTGCGAGAGCACAGTCTGCACTCTGCAGTGACTATGAATGACTTCTTTTAAAAGCACGCATCACCCCCACCCTTAACAGCTTGTCACCCTTATGTCACCCTACCCTCTCTCTCTCTCTCTGACAACCATATCATTTTTATACATTTACAAGCAGAACAATAAGCCGCCAAGCTCTGCGTTATCAGCTTTCCCAGTGTTGCTGGGGTTATTGTGCTGTCAGCTTTTGTCTCTCTCTATCCCTCTCTCCCTTCTCTTTCTTAAGGCCAAACAGCACCAATGCAACTAGTCGCAACAAAACAGTTTTAAGGTCAACCGCACCAATGCAACTCCTTGCAACTGCCATCGGGGATAATGGTTGCAAGGAGTTGCATGGCAAATCATTGGTGTGGAGTGGCCTTTAAGGCTACAAGAACAATCAAGTATTGTCTTAGAGATTATTATATAGATTACTTTTTCGCACTGTGGGCATCTGCTATTTCTGCTATTTTGGAAAAACAAATCCCCCCCAAATCAATTACTGTGTCACTCTCTCACCCCACCCACGACTCAATTAAGTGACCAGAGACCGAGCTTTGGGGGAGCTTGTTTTAACAAGACACTTTTATCTGTCACAGACACTCTGGAACTGTTTGCTACAATGCCATGGTCGAGGACACACATGACCTATGAGGTGTGAAGCAAATGTTGACTTCCTGCCTAATTGCTGTTGTTAAGGCCTCGACATGTGTAAAACAAATACATTTCTATCACTCTAGGCAGTACACAAGACAATTTGAATTATATATACTGTACACCAGACCTTCATAGCCTGGTAGAACTGGTCAGGAGAGGTGAGGATGTGCACGTGGTTGCCTGGCACCCTGAAGGCGGGGACGTGCTCCGCCATCCAGCTGAAGCGGGCGTGGAGGCTGCCATCCGCTCCCTGGGTCCCGGTGGGCCTGGAGATGTGAAGAGGGGCCGGGTCCGACTCCGCCAGGAGGGGGGCCAGCAGCAGCACTGAGGACCTGTAAGAGATCAGTGGCCAGTGAGAAATAAGCAACCTGGTTCATGAAAACGAGCCCAAAAGAAGGGGCCAAGACCAAGACAGGGTCCCCACACATTTTTAGCAATGAATTTCCAAAACTTTTCCAAAACTTTTCCAGAATATTTAGCCCAATTTCCAGGCCTATATAACAATCATTCAGCGCAATAATGTGTCTCTTACTCCTATGTAGAATGCCCAAAGATAGGCAGTGTAGCAAAAATAAAGCATAGAATATAGAATAGTACAATTTCATTAAAAACTTCGTGCAAAATTAGGGCATAGCTCACTGGAAGACTCATTATGGCAACCGTATGACTTATTTTATTTAAATAATATATGCCATCACACAGCCCGTTCGGCGAAAAACTACTTATGTTACATATTTCGTGTAATGTTATACATGTTTATGAAAATGTTTTGTATTAACAAAATCAATAGCCAAAAACAATGCATAGCCAAATATTTTTCCAGGACCCTTGATAAATTCCAGGACCTTTGATCAATTCCCAAACTTTTCCAGTACTGGATTATTTTTTTTTCTATTTCAAAATATTTCCAGGAATTTCATGACCGTGGGGACCCTGCCAAGAGCACTTCAACATACAGTATATACTGCTATTTGAAAATAGACGATCTACAAGCTCACAACGCGTCGTGTTCACCTTGGTTCACGACGCGTTGTGAGCTTGTAGATTGGTTCACTCATATGGTGCAATAATGAGGCTCTTACTCCAGTGTGTTATCAATGCCCCAAGATAGACTCTAGTGAAAGGGACACGTGAAAAAACATAACAGATCTACAAGCTCACAACATATCACAGTGCAACGCGTTGTTAGCTTGTCGATCTATTATTTTTGTCACGTGACGTCCTGTATAAATTAGGCCGCTCAGCTCGTGCAGCACAGCACTAAATTGTACCATGTTACATATATAAAATTTTGACCAAAACCATATATATCCAAACATTTTCCAAAACATTTGATTCATTCCAAACCTTTTCCAGGCCTGGATTTTTTTTTTTCAAATTCTAAAAATATTTCCAGGAATGTCATGACCGTGGGAACCTTGACACAATTGTTTTTTTTATGTTATTTCTGTATCCTATTGGCACAGAGTAAAGAATACACTCCTGTTACCTGACAGCACACCTGCTGAGCACGCAGATTTGAGTCTTCAAATAGAACACTGTCACGAGACTAGAGATCGTAAAAGTGGCATGAGATGCACGTGAGACAACAGCTTGTGATGCAGATTTGATCCCGCAACATCGCAGTCCAACAATGGCATGCGCCCCAGCCGGCAGAGCCAGCGGGATGAAGGGGAAACGAAGCGCTACCTCAGTCACCCCACTCACACAGTCGTTGGATTTCTTTTTAAACCATTTACAACGTGGCATCCCTATTTTGAGCATGTCAATATAGGAAAATATTTTCCAAAAGGATTTTTAAATGAAGATCTACAAGCTCCCAAAAATATTCTAAAACGTACAAAAACTGTGGAAAATGTTGTTCAACGCGTCTCCTAATTGCTACACATTGTGAGCTTGTGAGCTCTTCAACTTTCACCACACAACACCATTGCACGATGAAGAATATACTTCATTGTACAATGGTGAAATAAAATACCGTAGGTCTCTTCAGTGGTTATTTAATCAAGCAACAGAGTAAGGAACTAACTAATTACTTTCATAATCGATTAATCTATCAAGTGAAAAACAAAAGAAACCCAGGCCAACGACCACAAAATACATATGGTTTTGATGATTACTGTCTGTGTGTGTGTGTGTGTGTGTGTGTGTGTGTGTGTGTGTGTGTGTGTGTGTGTGTGTGTGTGTGTGTGTGTGTGTGTGTGTGTGTGGCTTCTGTCTAGTGACCTTCAATTCACCCCAATTTCTTCCCCTTTCTCTCTGCCGCATCCGTCACAAGTCTGACTCTGCCACCACATTAAATGAAGTAGGATGGAGCTGGAACCTCAGGCGAGACTGTGATTTTTTTGCCAATGGGTTCCCAGATTGCTCTCACACACACACACACACACACACACACACACACACACACACACACACACACACACACACACACACACACACACTTTGTATTACTGTACTTGAGGAGGACATCAACATGTTTAACCCTAAAAGCCTGAGTTATAACTCAGTTGCGCTCCTGTGTCGCACACACAAAATAGCCGATCTACAAGCTCACAAGCTCGTAGATCGGCTATTTTCGGGGGTGACCACACCAGAGCCTCCTCGAACCCTTAAACCGAACACGCAAAAGAGCTATTCCTAACCTGACTCTTTTCCTAAATGTGTTAAAGCCTAACTCCACAAATATTTGCAAGCATAAAAATAACATTTCTCTAGTGAGGAGGACCAGGAAACTTATCCTCACAATGTCTCTTTCTCAAATTCTACTATACTTGTGAGGACATCTGGCCCTCACAAGTATAGTCAAATAAAATAAGTACACACACACACACACACATGCAGTCAGAAGTCATTTCGCTGCATTATTTTGTCTTCATAGGCGCTGCCGTCAGTGGCGGAAAGTAACTTTTACTTTACTGGAGTATTTTCAGTTTTCAGTACTTTTACTCCACTACATCTCAGAGGCAAATAATTGTACTTTTTACTCCACTACAATGATTTGAAAACTTTAGTAGTAGATTTAGATTATTATTACAAAACCACTTCAGACCTATATACTTCAAATAGCCGATCTACAAGCTCACATGCTGAGCTTGTAGATCTGCTATTTTCAACGGATTTTTTTAAATAATTTTATCCATTTGAAAACGTATGAAATAGGACGTTTTGTACTTTTACTCAAGGAACATTTTTGAATGCCCGAACTTGTCCTTGTAACAGACTATTTCCACAATAGGGTATTGATAATGTTTACTTAAGTACTTCTTCCATCACTGGGCTGGCTGGCTGCTGTTGACAGTCTGGGGACACAGAGTTCGGGTTCGAGGAGAGAACAATAGGAGCAAAACAACAGCTTAAAGAAACTGTCTGAGTGAAACCATCAGGGGAGAGACAAAAAACATTGAACCCAGTTCAAACAACACACAACGCACACAACGCCCCTGGAGGCTCTAGTCTAGGACAATGAGACGATGCCTCGCTGGAGCTCTTGCATCGACATGTGGAAGGAAGGGGGATTTCACGGCGGTTTTAAGGGCTCTTTTCCAATCAAATCACATGCAGTTTAATGTGACGACGCATCGTTTTATAACTGCTGCAAAGACGACTTTCTTATTGGGCTGCAACCATCGATTTTCATCTTCTTAGTGATTATTCTATGCATTACTTTTCCAATTAATCTTATAATCAAGAAGCGTGTTTTTTTTTATCATAGATATAGAAACCTAGATACTTCATTGGCCTCTGCAATTCATTGTTCGCGTCTTTTCCGGGACTTGTCAGAATCTAGTCGTATAAAAACATCCCGATATATTTTTATACAACTAGATTCTGACAAGTCCTGGAAAAGACGTGCTGTGATTGGCCAGTAGTCAGACAGGAAGCTTGCCTTCTCCAAAATGCCGCCCGAGATACAAGACGCCTCAGAGGCGGAGGAGGCGTCTACCTTTATACGTCTATGGTTTTTATGCCTTTATTGAAATGGGGAGAGAGAGATGAGGAGTGACATGCCGCAATGGCCGTCGGGATCGGGACTCGAACCTGTGACACGCTGTCAGGCTACATTCAGCCTAGGTGCCTGGATCGCTGGCGCCGAGAAGCATGTTTTATTTTTATTTATATATACATAAACAAATTAATAACCACTTAAGTGTTGTTTTATACTTTGTCGTGCAACTGTGTTGTGCAACAATAGGCCAAGAAAGCCAATATACAAATGGATTTTTTTTTTTTACATTATTGAAACTTTTCACCTATAATGATGACATGCCAAAAACAGGCGTTGATTATTAATCAATTATTGTATTAAATGAGCGATAATCGATACGTTTTTATAACCAATTAAATAATTAACTGTTGCACCATGGCTTCCTTGTGTTCATAGCTTGGGCTAAACCCCATCATGAGTTTTATTGCAGTCATCATTGCAAACTACAAAGGTTGGCTCAATGACGGCAACCTTATGCAAGGTACTAGGCTTCCTACCTGACCCCAAAGGGTCAAAGAGTTACTGGCTATTAACTAGCCAAAGATAGAGGGTGATTGATGGTAGAATGATAAGAGCACCGTTTACAAAACGCAGGCTGGCCAGTTATGAGTCCAAATAAAATATTAAACCAAGCTGCAGCTAATGAGCCTGGACTGCGCCATTACAAGGGGTGTATTCTAAATCTAAAACCTTAATAAATACAGTAATATACCTATACATTTAACCCACATAAATACATGACAAATCTCTATGAACTACAAAAATAATGATTCTTCATCCTTCGCACTATACTACAACATAAATATTAGCAATTGCAAACGCACATCACAACCCCCCCCCCCCCCCCCACCGACATCCTGACTATGGTCCAGCCCAATCTACTGAAACTCACAACCGGTAATGTTAAGCATTCAATCAAAACTCAATAACAACATCACACTACAAATATATTGCTCTCTCCCTATTGCACTAAGGTAAACTGTGCAAATTAATAAAAGTGCAAATGTCATTCAATAAGTAAGGGTTACATGTGCAAGCAGAAGTAACAGAGGACCTCTCTCTGTTACAAGTCTGTTGATTACCTTTGATGCAGTAGTGGTCTTTTTTCTTAATTTTTTTTAGGTATTGAAAAGGTCTTAAAAGTCATTCAATTGTCACTTTACTGTCATCTAGGGACCCCCCCCCCTAAATCATGTGGGGACCCCCCTGGAGGTTCCGACCCACAGGTTGAGAACCACTGTTCTAGGGTGCCAAGAAAAGGGAATTTTGCAGAGAAATGGAGACTAAAGTGAATAAAGTAAGGCTAGATGTGTTTATAACAGAAGAACTATTCAGTACGTCATTGTAATCTGTGTGTGTGTGTGTGTGTGTGTGTGTGTGTGTGTGTGTGTGTGTGTGTGTGTGTGTGTGTGTGTGTGTGCACCGGATTCCATTGGTCTGATGATTTGATTTAAACCATGTGATGGACATAACATCTCTAATTGCACTTCCTATAAAAGGCATTGCATCTCACTTAATGGCTGATTTTCACGCGTTGTGAACTTGTGAGCTTAAAGGTTTAATGACATTCACTTTTACACCACATTCAAAGTCTTTGTCCTGGTCCTTCAAAAGTGTACAAAAAGTATTAAGTGAAAATTCCATTCCAGTGATCCATGGCAGGTGTTTTTCTCTCACATTTCTAAAGCCTTTTCAACTGCAATGAAAAAAGAAATCTTTGCCTGCGGGTGTCGCTGGTGAGGGATTTTGCCTGTCAATCATCGCCTCTGCTCCGCCCCCCCCAAAGGAAAGGATAGGGGAGGGGAGGGGCGAGGAGGAGAGTGGGCGGGATTATTCGACAGTGACCTCACTGTCGAAGGGCCAAGCTCAGATTACTTTTCAGCCTAATTATTCAGAAAACCCCAGACCACAGAAAATCCACTGAATGTTTTAAGTTCAGGTTTTTTGGGTGTAATTGAGGTCATAAAACCCCAAATAAAACATTGAAAATAAAAAAAGTGAAAATGAATGTCATGATACCTTTAAAGATCTGCTATTTTTGGTATCAATCACCCTTTACATACATCGGTAACCGGAAGACTCGCCCCAAAACACACTCGCCCCCCAGCGGTTCTTGTACTCTTGTATTTGTTTTGCTGAGGTTAAGGTTAGGATTAGGCATAGTTTTACTGAGTTTACGTTTAGGAATACCTGTTGGCGACCGTTCCGAGGTTATCGGATTTGAACCAGGGCGAGCTTGTTTTGGGACGAGCGTCATTTGTATTCCATATATCCACCACCAACCACTACAGAATCACAGCCAGATTTGCCTGCAGGGCTGTCATTTATATGTCTAAAGTTTGTCCACGTTAATTGAGCGGATATATGAAACTTAAATCTGTGGTTAAGTGATCTGTGTCGCTATAAACCAGCCATGCCAGAGGCGAATCTACCAACGCACAACAGTCAATTTCCATGTTACATGATGCCATACAAGTAGGCTATTCCCAGATCAAATTAAGCTCAGGTGAGTACTATAACACAGTGTTCTGTTCTTTAGAGATAATAAGCTTGGGAGATCATATAAAGGGAAGATAATTGGCATATTGAGAAGGGTTTGAAAAGGACAAGTTATATCATAATAATAAGTGCACTGGGGAGAGAGCTAGGGCTTAAGGTGTCAGAGGTGGAAAGTAACTGAGCACATTTACTTAAGTACAATTTTGAGGTACTTTTAATTTACTGGAGTGTTTCAAAATGTTTATACCTTTTACTTTTACTTGAGAAACACCACAGAGTCAAATATTGTGCTTTTTGATTTGTAAGGGAAGTGATTCTTTGGATTGGAAAGTGATTCTTTGGATTGGAAAGCCCCGGTTGTACTCTTACAATTTGCCTTTTGATGTGCTCTTGTGTGTTTCTTTGTATATGAATGTTTAACTGCGTGTGTATCTATAGTCGTATGGTCATTGTAGTATGCCGCTTGCCCTCCCTTTTATTTGTTATTGTTTTGCGTTTTGTTTTTTGTGTTTTTGTTTGTTCTCTTTGTATTATGTCTTTAATGTATATCATTCCAGTTTGTTTATTTGAATACAATTATGCCACAGCTTTCTGTGAAAAAAGAAAAAGTAAATAAAAAATATTATTACAAAATATATATATTGTGCTTTTTACTCCCACAACAATTATAAGAAAACTTTAGATACTAGTTACATTGTAGATTTCGATTATTATTACAAAACATACATTACCTGATAGATCTTCTATTTTCAAGAGATTTGAAAACTTGAAATGGGACAGTCTGCATAGTTTTACTTTTGGTACTTTGCGTACATTTTGATGCCAATACTTTTGTACTTTTACTCAAGTACATTTTGAATTCCAGACTTTTACTTGTAACAAGAGTACTTCTACATTGCAGTATTGATAGTTTTACTTAAGAAATGATTTGAGTACTTTTCCCACCACTGCAAGGTGTGTAGTGTACTACTATGGGAACATGCCTTGCAGTCAGGACACAATGTTACAGCAATTATGTAACATGATGAACCAGGCCAACTGCTGCAAAATGAATGGGGGAAAAACATTAATTACACCGACATAGCATCCAGATATGACATGAACTGAGCCTAAAATATAAAAATGTATATAATAGATATGGTTGTTGAGGTACTGTGTAATTAATTACTTTGACTCTTGTTTCGTAAACAGGAGAGGAGAGATGCAGGGTGACAGACTAGCCATGGATCACACGACGCTAGTCCGTCACGTCATGGCTGAACTTCAACTTGGTGTTTGCACTTTCTCCATTTACAGCCCGTACATCTACAATAACGTTCAGATTTAAAATATAAAGTGCTTACCCCACGGCCACAGATGTTAAAATTCTACTCGGGACCACAGAAGTACCCGTATCGTCCGTATTGTTCAATAAAAAGCATTTTAATCCGATCGGTGGCCATTTTCTTCCATTTTTTTCCCCATATACATTCAACTACGCGACCCTATTGGTTGGGAGGGGTATTGCACTCTGATACATTATAACGTTGAGAAAATGGCCACCAATCGGGTTAAAATGCTTTTTATTGAACAATACGGCATGATACGTGTACTTCTGAGGACCCGTACATAATTGTAACATCCGTGGCCATGGGGTCAATACTTTATATTTGTAATCTGAACGTTTATGTAGATGTACGGGCCGTAAATGGAGAAACTGAAAAGAACAGGTTGAAGTTTCGTCATGACTGTCATGATATGACAGCCATGTTTCAGGGCTAGACACAGTAAACAAGCCCATGGACGCCATTTATGTGGTGTTTCTCTGGCCTGCTCTGGATCTAAGTCATTCCTTACCCTCTCCTCCTGTCCCGTAACCCGAATAACCTGTCAGATATTCGGGTGAAGACCCCGGCGATGGCCGGTGTGTACACGGAGGACACCAGCCTCCTCCACGACATGGGAGCCGCCATTGTTGCTGCTATCAGCAGCGCAGTGTTGCCAGGTTTTGTGAGAGAGATAAGCAACCAGGTCTAGGAAAACAAGCCCAAAAGACGCAATCAGCTATTTGAAAATAGCCCAAAATCGCTTATAATAAGTCAACATGGCAACGCTGACCAGCAGCAGCAGTCAGGCAGCAGTTTGAATACACAACTTTATCAACAGGTCAGTGGTGGAAAAAGTACTCACATTTTTTACTTAAGTAAAAGTATCAATACTGCAATGTAGAAATACTCTGTTACAAGTAAAAGTCAGGAATTGAAAACGTGCTTGAGTAAAATACTTTTGTACTTTTACTCAACTACATTAAGGATTCTCGATTTTTACTTGTAACGTTGTAATTCTAAATTGCATCGTCAATACTGTATGGCCGTTTAGCTCAGTTGGTTAGAGCGTGGTGCTAATAACGCCAAGGTCGTGGGTTCGACCCACACAATGGCCAGTCTGTTTTTGAGGACCCCATTTGAAACGAGCCCTTGCAGCTTTTCTGGGCTTTTTCAATCCTATTAAGTTGACCTTGTATTGTGAACTGTACTTCCATGTGCTTTGTTTCTCTGCAAACTTCTAAATAAAGTATTCAGTCAATCAATCAATCAATCAATACTTTACTTAAGGAAAAAATGTGAGTGCTTTTTCCACCACTGAATATTTAACTCTGATTCTGTGAACATGTACACTTTATTATTATTATTATTATTACTATTATTATTATTATTGATATTATTATTGTTATTACTGTTATTATTATTATTTTTATTATTATTAATATTATTATTATTATTATTAACAAATAAGTTTCCTCTTTTTAATCTATAGTTTATAATGAAAACTCGTTGATCGAAAGGAGTTAAGTGCGACCTCTCGTGGCTGAATTCTGAAGTAAATGATCATATCTAAAAATTCTGCGGTCAAGTCAGCTACTATAATTATTAATATTATTACATTATTATTATTATTATTATTATTATTAGCCCATTATTATTATTATATGCTTTATATATACAAACAAATCGAATGAAATAACAGAACAAAAACAAGACAATATGTGCCAAAACGTGAACAAATGAAAAGTGCAGTTTAACATAAAAAAAAGCATTAAGCAACTTAGAGTAGTTACCTCTATCATTAAAGTGTATTTTGAATAGTATGATTATAAGTCAATGGTGGCTTTCTTGTCACCCAAACCTACTGGCATAATAAATGAGTATAAAGTGTAATAAAGTGGGCTGCTTGCACTAGCTTATGGAAGTCAATAGGTCCAAAAATAAAAAAATAAATACCACAATGAAATAAATAAAATCCACAATGAAATAAATAATGATGATATTTAAAAAAAAATGCAATTAAATATAAAAATAAATAAAAGACATGTATTTATTTATTGCATTATGTGTTTTATTTCATTGCGTTTTCTATTTATTTAATTGTGGTATTTATTTGTAATTTTTTGGACCTATATGGACTTCCATACTAGCTATTATAGTTGCATTTGGCCCCATATTCGTGTGGTTTGCGTGTAAACGTGGTATGCCGTCATCTATTCAGCCCCCATGATGTCGTCGATAAATTATATTCTGTATTTCTGCCATGAATAATGATGTTCTGCTTTTAACTTTTTCACCTTGTCGAGAAGAGAAGGGAACCCACAACCCACCAATACCAGGAAACAGTCCGCTAAAGGTCACACTGATTATTTATTGGCAATCTGCCAAGAGCGTGCGTGTGCGTGCGTGCGCGTGTGTGTGTGTGTGTGTGTGTGTGTGTGTGTGTGTGTGTGTGTGTGTGTGTGTGTGTGTGAGAGAGAGAGAGAGAGAGAGAGAGAGAGAGAGAGAGCATGCGTGTGTGTGTGCGTGCGTGCGTGTGTGCGTGCGTGTGTGTGTGTTTACTGGAAGAGCCTTCTGAGCGGGGAAAGGCGGAGCTCTTACGAACATCGGGGTTTTTATACTGGCCGGAGGAACAGCCTACCGTAAAGCCAACAACACATACGCACACACACACACGCACACACACACACACACACACACACACACACACACACACACACACACACACACACACACACGCACGCACGCACGCACGCACACACACACACACACACACACACACACACACACACGGAGAGAAGGAGAGGAACACAATATCAGCCACACATTCCACAGGACACACACACACAGGAACAGAAAGCCCACGCCAGGGACCCACATTCTGGATTTTTTAATGACTGACTTAATCATCTATACAGGCCTGGTGCTACTTGTGGGGAGTTCGGACACCTTATCCCCCCCGTCCACAGGACACAGGATAGGGGCCACATTCTACAAGGTAAGCGTTATAATAAGGAGCAAATAAAGCCCGCTTTTAATACAATACAAATGCATGCAAAAATCATGAAGGCATTGCAGAGGATCGGTATATTTTTTTAGACCGTATGGATCGCATCATCAATTCAAGACAAATTGTTAATGAATGTGTGCATTGATGGTGAAATGTTGGTTCAGGTTTAAAAATATATATTTTTTTGTGGAGAATATATTATTTTAGTGTTGAGTGTGTGTGTGCGCTTGGCTGCGGCGCAGTGCAGCCACGGTCGGTGTGCATGTGTTCAAACCGGTTCAAACACACTCTACACACACACACACAGCCTTGAACCTTTGCATTGGTCCTAGAAAGTAGGCTAATGGCATACATACGTGTATATATTATATGATATACAATTTCAGACCCTAGATATTTGTAAATATTTAAATATGTATATATTACCATAGCCACGGTCGGTGTGCATGTGTTCAAACCGATTCAAACACACTCTACAGCCTTTGCATTGGTCCGTATATAGACAGTAGGTAGTTAATGGTCTATACGCGTATGATATACAATGTTAGACCCTAGAGAATAGAGATAGAACAGAAGAATGGCGTCAACAGGAGGCGAATGCCCGCGCGGCATTGAGAGTCCCGTTATTATTATTATTATTATTATTATGGCGCCTCGCGTAACCGCGTTCACACCGGCAGCTACAAAGCTACAGGCTATACCATTCGTTTTCAACAGAAGCCATGCAGCGACATGAAGATACAAAGATACATCCGACGTTTTACAGCAGCTACAAAAAAAAAGTTGAGCTGGTTTCAACTTCAGCTACAAAGATACAAATCTACAAATTATGCTGTGTATGCTTTTGTATCTTTGTAGCTGCCAGTGTGAACGGAGCCTAAGCCCCGCTTCTGTATATATATATAGGCTGCATGTACGGTTGGTTTAACTACGAGAATGTAGGCTACAATGTCACCAAATGGACCCGTGGGCTATTTGATTACATTTTAGGCTACATTAGTAGCGAGTTATATAAATGGACACGTAATAATAACGCTGAGGATTTAGCTGTGTGTGTGTGTGTGTGTGTGTGTGTGTGTGTGTGTGTGTAGCCTGTTGGAGCAACAGCGACTCGAGGCGATTAGACCCAGACGGTATCCGGAAGCCTCGCCCCAAAACACACTCGCCCCCATTTTTTTCCGCGGACCGGTTGCCCCCAGCCCAGCGGTTCTTGTATTCTCTTCTCTATTTGTTTTACTGAGGATAAGGTTAGGAATAAGTTTAGTGTTGGGCATAGTTTTACCGAGGTTAAGTTTAGGAATAAGGTTAAGTTTAATAGGCATAGTTTTACTGAGTTTACTTAGGAATAAGATTAGGTTTAGGCATAGTTTTACTGAAGTTAGGTTTAGGAATAAGGTTAGGTTTAGGCATAGTTTTACTGAGGTTAGGTTTAGGAATAAGATTAGGTTTAGGCATAGTTTTACTGAGGTTAGGTTTAGGAATAAGGTTAGGTTTAGGCATAGTTTTACTGAGGTTAGGTTTAGGAATAAGGTTAAGTTTAGGCATAGTCTTACTGAGGTTACGGTTCAGGAATACCTGGTGGCGACCGTTCCGAGGTCGACGGATCTGACCCGGGGCGACTGTATTTTGGGGCGAGTGTTTTTGGTATTCGACCGTAGACTAGTATGCAGAGCAGGACGGGACATGCTATACAGAATGAAACTGGAGACCCGGGGCCTCTGCTCTGTGACGGGAGTGAATGGGAATGGGGGTTATTTATTGAAAGAGGAGAGAGAGAGAGGGGAGAGAGAGAGAGAGAGAGAGAGAGAGAGAGAGAGAGAGAGAGAGAGAGAGAGGAGAGGAGAGGAGAGGGGGAAAAAGCGCGCTGGACTCATTCACAATGACCCCGTTCCAGAATTCCCTTGCGGGACGTGCGATCGAAGACAATTGAAAGCAATCAGGATCTAGTTGCTGTCTGGCTGCTCAGTGCCTGCTCCAATCCGGGCTGCAGGACGGGACAGGCAGTGGTGGAAAAAAATACTCAATTTTTTTTATTTAAAGTAAAAGTATCAAACTATCAATACTACAATTTAGAAATACTCTATACAAGTCAAATACAAAAATGTACTTGAGTAAAAGTGCAAAAGTATTTGGTATAAAAATGTAGCCTACTTAAAGTACCAAAAGTAGAAAGTACTCATTATGCAGAATGTCCCATTTCAAGTTTTTTAATGTAAAATAGCAGATCTACAAGCTCACAATGCCTTGCATCGCACGCATTGTGAGCTTGTAGATCTGCTGTTTTCAAATGGCCGAAATGTATATAGGGCTGAAGTGGGTAATGTATGTTTTGTAATAATAATCAAAATCTACAAAGTAACCAGTAACTAAAGTGTTCAAATAAATGTAGTGGAGTAAAAGTACAATATTTGGATCCGAGATGTAGTGGAGTAGATGTAAAAGTATTGAAAATTGGAAATACTTGAGTAAATATACTTAGTTACTTTACAGGCACACGCCACCACCACCAGACCCCAGACCATGAACCATGAAGAATTTGTTTAAATTAGCTATATCTTAATATAACCCCCGCCACCAGCTCGCTCGCTTTACCGGCCGTGTGTGCATTCATCATCATTGAGATAATTGCACTTCACATGAATGATGAATTATGCTGAGAGAGGGAGAGAGAGAGAGAGAGAGAGAGAGAGAGAGAGAGAGAGAGAGAGAGAGAGAGAGAGAGAGAGAGAGAGAGAGAGAGAGAGAAACCATAGCCTAGAAGCGTTGCCATGTTGGTTTAAAGTCCAGCCAGAAGGCTAAATAAACACAAAAGTCCTGTTTGTAATCAGTGCTTATAGCCTACACACCATCTGAGAGATAGGCTACAATGCATATTAGATGTCACACATTTCGTGGTCTACACAGTCATGTTTGCTCATGTAGCTTTGAGCTGGCTGTTTTGACCTCTTTAAGCCTGAACAAATATGAAAATATGTGTGCCCGGGAGGAAGGGGTGGGACCCCCAGAAGAGAAGATTTATGTTAAAAACATTTTTTTAATTAAATTAAAATGTACTTTTATTTTCAAAAATGGCAGCTTGTATATCTGCTATTTTTGAACAGCCTTAAGTAGGCCTATACAATAGGTTTAAAGTGGTTGTGATGCTATATTAACAAATGTAACTGGGGACCCCCCTGGAACCCCACAACCACTGCTCTAATGCAGTGGTTCTCAACCTGTGGGTCGGGACTCGGGACCCCCGCAGGGGGGGTCTCCACATGATTTTGGGGGAGATGACAGTGAAGTGACAATTTAAGGACCTTTAAGACCTTTTTAATACCTGAAAAAAAAAGAAAGAAAGAAAAGAAATAAGACCATTACTGCATCAAAAGTATAATCAGCAAACTATACCAAAAAAACTGTTCAAATACAAGAAAGAGGCAAACATTGTGTAAATAGCCGATCTACAAGCTCACAACGCTTTGAAGATCGGCTATATTCACAGTGTTTATCTGTGGAACAGAGTCAAACTAAATGTAATGCCTCAACTCCTACAATTCCAAGTGTTTGTCAGGGGGGGGGGGGGGGGGGGGGGGTGGTCCCCAGTTCAAATAGGATTATTTGGGGGGGCCTGAAAAGGTTGAGAACCACTGCTCTAATGCAGGGGTCTTCAACAGGGGGTCCGGGACCCCTAGGGGGTCCTCAGAGTTACTACAGGGGGGGCCGCCAAATCTTTGTGTGATATGATTTTTTTTTACAATTACATTAACGACTTGAACCCTAGCATCCCTTTTCTGAGGAGAACTTTAGCCAAAAATAGCAGATCTACAAGCTCACACACTGCGAGGCGTTGTGAGCTTGTGTGTCGGCTATTTTTGGCATTTATAGAGGGGGTCCCTGCTTCATCTCTCTCTCAGCTAGGGGGTCCTTGGCCTGAAAAAAAAAGACCCTGCTCTAATGCAATGCCCCCCCCCCCCATGTTGTGTCTCTGCAGCGGTGCATAGGCGGTGGTCTCTCCCAGCCCCTCTCTGGATGCATCAGACTCCTCTCCCCCGGGACCCTGGACCCGGTGTGTGAATCCGCCTCTCCCCTCCTCCTCCTCCTCTCCCCTCTCTCCTCCTCCTCCCCCTCCCTCCTCTCCCGCCGCGGCGTCCCCCTCGTCCCCTCCTCCACCTGTCCCCCCCGGCCCCCCCCTCGGCGGGCCCCCCTGCCCCCGGACCCCCCCCCTCAGGCGGCGGGGGCAGGGGGGCCACCGCCGGCGTCATGGCGACGACGCGGTGACGACGCGCCGCGGCCGACAGCACGGCAGCCAGGCGGCAGCGGCCGCCATGAGCAGCAGCTCGACCCCCCCGGAGGGCGGGTGGCGGTGGCAGCGGACACGGGCAGGGGGGGGGCGGCCTCCTCTGGCTTCAACCCCCACCGCTACAAGCCCTTCAGCTCCCACGCACACTACCAACAGGTCAGTCGCTTTTGATCGATTGATTGATCGAATACTTTATTAGTCAAAAATATAAACAGCACGTGGTACAGCCAGACACTAAAGGGATAGTTCACCCCCCAAAATGACTTTTTTTTCCTATCGATTAGTCACCCCATAGAGACTTGACTTCATGGATAGTTTTTAGTTTTTGTCGCATTCCTAAGCCAATAATTTGATGACCGGCAGCGGTTCCGGTAGGAGACACAAAGAGTCTCCTTTGTGTCTCCTACCGGAACCGCTGCCTACCGGGTCGCTGGTCATCAAATTATTGGCTTAGGAATGCGACAAAAACAAACAAAAAATCCATGAATTCAAGTTTCCATGGGGTGACTAATCGATAGAAAGAAAATCATTTTGGGGGTGAACAATTTTTTATAACTCAAAAAAGTCCTGGGGACTTACGTTACATTACATTACAGTCATTTTATCCAAAGCGACTTACAATAAGTGCATTCAACAAAGGTAGGCAAGACAAAAAACTAATCACCAGAAGTCTTAAGTGCATTCTCTTCTCAAACAAGCAACTAAGAGCATACCTATGGGGTGAGGTAAAAGTGCAATATATCAGCTACCGACTTGTCTACATTGTGGTGCTATGGAACCGTTGTGCATGGTCTGTCGTGCGTGCCAGGGAAGGCTGCATGCAGCGTGCCAGTGTTACATTTCACAATTGACAATTTAGGCATTTAGCAGACACTCTTATCCAGAGTGACTTACATTAAGCAAGGTGATCGCATACGTAGGTTGCAGAGAAACCGTGTAGTAGGTGCCTCAAGAAACTAGGATCCCAGGTAAACCCAAGAACCTAGCATCAGTCTAAAAACAATGTACTATCGAAATAATAATCTGTCCATTGAAACTATAGGATAGCATGCTATCTAAATTACATTTTTAACATTGGGGTGAAGAAAAAAATGTCTAGTTTGTCTTTTTAGAACAAAATATAAAGAATATATATGTTTCTAAGAGTCAATAGCAATATCATCAAGTGTCGTGTTGTGTTCTTCCAGAAATTAGGTTAATGAAGAATACCGCTCCAATGCCACGCTGCCGGAGTTATCTACCCAAAAATACATTATTGGTTGTGGTGATGTCATGATGATTTTATCCATAGGCTTTATCAGTGGTTTTCAAACTTTTAAATTTCAAGGACCCCCCATATGATATAACTCCCCAGAGTTACAGACCTGTAAAGCAATGGTTCTCAAACTCTTTCGTGTCAAGGACCCCCAAATTGATATATATATTTGATCTACAAGCTCATAGAAGTGACACGCTATGAGCTTGTAGATCTGCTATTTTTGAATAGCCAAAGT